>NC_141819.1:4823017-4958017 GCF_982586985.1 Callionymus lyra
CTCTGCGTCTGGCAGCTGATAAAAACATGTCTAAAGTCCACCATCAACACTGTTGCTGGAGCCATTCTTGCAGGTTCTGTTGTTGTAAAACATATTCTGTCGACGGTAATGGACGACCTATGATGACGAATCTGCTTTTAAGGGGAGTCCCATTTCTAAGTCCTCAGATGAACCTCATTCCTTAGTTTTGAGGATTGATCTTGAGGACTGAGGAAGACTGCTGAGGAGATGAATGTAATTGGATCTAAAGTCAGTTCAGACATAAGGACATTGGTCTGGTGCAGTTCAAGAAAAGCAAGAAAGATCATCACGCTTTTCTGGTAGAGAAATTATAGTCTGTGTTCATCACTAAATCCATATTTTGGGGGGTGGCTTGTCTACAGACGATCACCTGGTCAAAGGTCTGCTAAATGGCAAGATTCCAAAAGACTGGATTTTGTCACTCCATCTGACGATCACAGACTTCCATGTTCCGGTGTTGAGAAGATATTGAGGTTCTGCTCCAGAAGACCCGGTGTTTAATTCTAACCGTCCTCTTCGAGACTCCTCTTGGCGTTTGGCCTCCATCCAGTTGATCCTCACAAGGTCAGAAGCAAAGAAAAGAGGTCACACACAGAAGGTGTTGAACATGGAGGACAGACGTGTTCCTCCCAGACGTGCACTTCAATGCACAGACGCTTTGTAAGTGAGAAAACTTCAAAAAATCACCACTTGTTCTCTAAATGTCAAGTCAAGTCAAATTTTATTCATAAAGCATGTTTAAAAACCACAAGGTCGAACAAAGTGCTGTACAGGTTCCTAAAAAACACAAGTTCAAACGACATAAAAGACACACAATGCAGGACACATCAAGACACACACACACACAACAGAGCCGAGGAGCTGCCACTGCAAAGGCTCCTCTGGTCTTGCATTTTGTCACAGGAACATCCAGCAATAGCTGGTTGGCTGATCTAAGAGATCTAGCTGGAGTATGAATGTGTAGCAGTTCAGCGAGATACTCGGTGCCTCCATTTAATGCTTTAAAAACAATTGAAATAACTTGAACATCTATCCTAAAACTGACTGGTAGCCAGTGGAGTGTGGCTAATATTGATGTGATCACGCTTGTGCTTTCCAGTCAGGAGGCGTGACGCAGCATTCTGCACGAGTGGCAGCCATGATGTATCCATCCAGCTGTCAATCAAAGCAATAAAATACTTCAAAACTTTTTTCACCTCAATCAAAAAAAATAAAAGGTTCAATCAAAAAGATAGAGTTCAATCAAAAATAGAATTCATTAAAAAAAATAATACTTTTTTCACTTTAATCAACAAATAAAGAGCTCATCCAAAAAAATGAAGAGCAATCAAAAAAACTAAGTCATCAATAAAAAAAAAATACTTCAAAACTTTTTTCACTTCAATAAAAAAATAAAGAGTTCAATCAAAAAAATAAAATATTCCAAAACTTTTTTCATCTCAATCAAAAAATAAAGAGTTCAATCAAAAAAAAAAAATACTTCAAAATTTTTTTTTCTTTAATAAAAAAAATAAAATACTTAAAATTTGTTTTAACTTCAATCAAAAGATAAAGAGTTCAATCAAAAAAAATTATAAAATACTTCAAAACTTTTTTTCAGTTCAATCAAAAAACAAAGACTTAAATAAAAAAATTAAGACTTCAATCAAAAAATAAAGACTTCAATCAAAAAAATAAAATACTTCAAAACTTTTTCACTTCAATCATAAAATAAAGACTTCAATCAAAAAAATAAAATACTTCAAAACTTTTTTCACTTCAATCAAAAAATAAAGAGTTCAAAAAAAAAAAACAATACTTCAAAACTTTTTTCACTTTAATAAAAAAAATAAAATACTTAAAATTTGTTTTAACTTCAATCAAAAAATAAAGAGTTCAATCAAAAAAAATTATAAAATACTTAAAAACTTTTTTCAGTTCAATCAAAAAACAAAGACTTAAATAAAAAAATTAAGACTTCAATCAAAAATTAAAGACTTCAATCAAAAAAATAAAATACTTCAAAACTTTTTCACTTCAATCAAAAAATAAAGACTTCAATCAAAAAAATATAGAGTTCAATCAAAAAAATAAAATACTTCAAAACTTTTTTAACTTTCGTTAAAAAATAAACAGTTCAATCAAAAAAATAAAATACTTCGAAACTTTTTCACTTCAATCAAAAAATAAAAAACTTTTTTTTGCATTGAATAATAAAGAAAGAAATCTACGTCCATAAGGTTGGAGGTAATGTATGTGTTTTGGTGTCACACTCCTCCCTCACTGTCCTGAAGTCTGTTAACACAGAGGTGTATTGCATATTTTGACAGGCTCTTCAACTTGGTGTCATCAAAATGTTGTGACATCTCATTCAATTGTGTACAGTCGACCAAACCAAGGAAAGCTAGCTCACCAAAATGATCAGACCTAGCTTTCATTGGTTCACAGATGTTCTCCATAATGTTTTCGAACATTTGTTTTCTCTCATCCCTGATCAACTGATTTTTGTCGTTTAGACCAAGTTTGTTGCGTTTCTCCTCAAATCACTCAAGTGCGTCTCAATCCTGTCTCTTCAACAACTCCAATGGTGTCTTGGATTCGCGCTCAACAATATCCGATGTCCATGACTTTGTTTTGCAGTACTCTAAAAAGTGCTTCAGTTTCACTGAAAATGCCATCATATGTCATAATTAAAAGCATGTTGATGCCTTCGACAGCCATCGATCGTATCCAGCAGCCATCATTCGAGTGTCATTATCCCAGTTGTCAGGGTTTTTAATGCAGCAAGAAGGTCAGGTTGGTACATGCTTGTTGTCTGCAGCAGCCTTGAATTTGAGCTCCATCTTGTGGGAGCTGCTCTAAGTGCCGTTTCACAACATCATCCAGTAAGTGGGTGCGATTCGTGGACCTACTAAAAAATGACCCTAGACCATCAAGTGTTTTTAAAAAAAGTTCTAGTCTCAGGCATACGTTTTGCTGAATGCAACAGCACAAGATTCAGTTTCTGTGCATATTAGTGTGTAAACATTGCCTTTTCTTTAATTTTGGCCTGTACCCCTTTAAGGTCAGATGCCATCACAGCAGCTCCATCATATGTTCTTTTCAACGCAGCTGTATTTCTCCAAGACTCCCAAGACAAAGCAAGCTACAGCAGTGGCTCGTCCGTCATCTCTGATGTCATCAGATCCTAAAAACACCGACCTCACATCACAGCCCACTCAGTTTTCACTGCAAGGCGCAAAATAACAGACATCTGTTCTTTCTTTATGACATCCGTTGTCTCGTCGACCTCTACAGCATTAATCTCCCGTTTAATGTAATTTCTTATCACATCATTGACTGCTTCAATTAGATCCTTCTGTATTCTATTTGACAAGCCAGAAAACACAGTGGTTGTGTCCAAATGTCTGGCTAACCTCTTGCCCTCTGGTCTTTGCCACATGTGCTAACTCCTGTTTAGCAAGAGAGCAGGTTGCCTCAATGAGGTCTTTTTTTCCTTAACCTTAGCGTTGAAGATGCTATTATTGAGTCTCCGCTGTTCGTTCAAAGGCAAATCGATCCTTGAGCTTTAATTATATAAGTTAAGTTTAATACTTTAAATATGAAGGTTTTGTAAATGTTTGAAAAGTCCTTTGTTGCCATTAATCTCCACTGTGAAGCATGAGGCTGGATATTCCTGTTGTTCTCTTACAATGTCAAAGAGTTCCTGCAAGACTTGGATGATAGCAGCTGTGGTTTTATAGAGCCTGCAAAGGATAAAGCTCCTGGTGAGTGAAAGTCCTTGAAAACTTTGATTTACTCCAGGTACTCACTTTTATAAAGTCCTTTAGAAAAGTCCTTGGATCTGGACTGGTTCAATTCTTTGTTATTGTCCGACAACAGCGAGTGGATATGTTTTCTCCTCTTTTCTTCTCCAGGAAGACTCAAAAGTCAGTCGTCTATCTCGTTGATATTCTTGATGTTGGCGTGGACCATGGCACCCTAGATCTCAGTGTCCAGTAGGTGGGCTAGATCCAGCCTTTTACTTTGAGGGGTTCAATGTACCCTTGAGTTCCTGTAGACTGAGGTAAACCCTCGAACTCCACAAATTGAGAAATATTTCTGATGGATCAGCCATGTGGGTCATGTGTTGTTCAACATTTAGAATTGGCATTAAAGCATATTCTGTACGTTGCCATGTTCCCACCAGTGACTAAACAGATCTGGCTCTGAGGTCTGTGGATCAGAATCTACTGATGGTTCCTGAACTTCCGGACCAGAGGAGAGAAATCCTTCCAAACTGTTGCTCCTAAGCTTTTGAACAATCTCTGTGTTTGATGATCTACTGACTCCTTCAAGAACCATCTGTGTTTGATGATCTACTGACTCCTTCAAGAAACATCTGTGTTTGATGATCTACTGACTCCTTCAAGAACCATCTGTGTTTGATGATCTACTGACTCCTTCAAGAAACATCTGTGTTTGATGATCTACTGACTCCTTCAAGAAACATCTGTGTTTGATGATCTACTGACTCCTTCAAGAACCATCTGTGTTTGATGATCTACTGACTCCTTCAAGAACCATCTGTGTTTGATGATCTACTGACTCCTTCAAGAACCATCTGTGTTTGATGATCTACTGACTCCTTCAAGAAACATCTGTGTTTGATGATCTACTGACTCCTTCAAGAACCATCTGTGTTTGATGATCTACTGACTCCTTCAAGAAACATCTCTGTGTTTGATGATCTACTGACTCCTTCAAGAAACATCTGTGTTTGATGATCTACTGACTCCTTCAAGAAACATCTGTGTTTGATGATCTACTGACTCCTTCAAGAAACATCTGTGTTTGATGATCTACTGACTCCTTCAAGAAACATCTGTGTTTGATGATCTACTGACTCCTTCAAGAAACATCTGTGTTTGATGATCTACTGACTCCTTCAAGAAACATCTGTGTTTGATGATCTACTGACTCCTTCAAGAAACATCTGTGTTTGATGATCTACTGACTCCTTCAAGAAACATCTGTGTTTGATGATCTACTGACTCCTTCAAGAAACATCTGTGTTTGATGATCTACTGACTCCTTCAAGAAACATCTGTGTTTGATGATCTACTGACTCCTTCAAGAAACATCTGTGTTTGATGATCTACTGACTCCTTCAAGAAACATCTCTGTGTTTGATGATCTACTGACTCCTTCAAGAAACATCTGTGTTTGATGATCTACTGTCTCCTTCAAGAAACATCTGTGTTTGATGATCTACTGACTCCTTCAAGAAACATCTGTGTTTGATGATCTACTGACTCCTTCAAGAAACATCTGTGTTTGATGATCTACTGACTCCTTCAAGAAACATCTCTGTGTTTGATGATCTACTGACTCCTTCAAGAAACATCTGTGTTTGATGATCTACTGACTCCTTCAAGAAACATCTGTGTTTGATGATCTACTGACTCCTTCAAGAAACATCTGTGTTTGATGATCTACTGACTCCTTCAAGAAACATCTCTGTTTGATGATCTACTGACTCCTTCAAGAAACATCTCTGTTTGATGATCTACTGACTCCTTCAAGAAACATCTGTGTTTGATGATCTACTGACTCCTTCAAGAAACAACTGTGTTTGATGATCTACTGACTCCTTCAAGAAACATCTGTGTTTGATGATCTACTGACTCCTTCAAGAAACATCTGTGTTTGATGATCTACTGACTCCTTCAAGAAACATCTGTGTTTGATGATCTACTGACTCCTTCAAGAAACATCTGTGTTTGATGATCTACTGACTCCTTCAAGAAACATCTGTGTTTGATGATCTACTGACTCCTTCAAGAAACATCTGTGTTTGATGATCTACTGACTCCTTCAAGAAACATCTGTGTTTGATGATCTACTGACTCCTTCAAGAAACATCTGTGTTTGATGATCTACTGACTCCTTCAAGAAACATCTTAAGACCTTTAATTTGTGCTTTTTCCTATTTTTTCAGGAACTCTTGTGTTTGTGTCTATGTTGTCTTGGGCATTAAGAGTTTTTTTAATTTGTGTGTATTTTTAACTGTAGACTGCTTTTGATTGTTCAAGTGCTTTGTGACCCTGGTCTAGAAAGGCGCTTTACAAATATCCTTTACCTACGTACTATTATTATTATTAATGTTAAGACGGAACGATGATGCAGTGAAAGTTGTAAATATAAAAAAGATTCTATTTGTTTATGTACCGATTATTTATTTCAGGTTCGTCTGTTTGTGAGAACAAGAAAGTTGAAGTTTTTTTTAATGTTGTTTCAATATTGTTGGTCACCATTAAAACATGTTTTAAAAACTAACATACAACAATTTTAAGTTTCTACTTGTCTTGTCTGAACTGAAAAAAAACCTCAAACTGCTATTATTGTTTAAATGAGGAGAAAGTAAACATGGTGGTTCAACCCAAAAAAGGTTTATGTCGACAAAAACGACCATGAAACACAGAGTTCTAGAAACGTTCTCTGTAAGTACGAGTAATAATGTCATCTATACAAAAAAAATGATTTTGACAATGTGGAGCTTTTTACTGATTCAAGTTTCAAGAAACACTTTTGGAAAATACTGTTGGAAAAGTTCTTTAGTCGTCATTTAGAACTAACTCAGACTAAGAATCCTACTTGAAGTTGCCTTTGTGGGATTATATCATCCTTCTAGAGTTCAGGTTAGCAAAAGTAAAATGACCTTATTTAAATACATGATGTTTATTAGTTTTGATGAGAGCTTTTCCTTCTTTGGTCTCAAAAGTTTCTCTTTGATTCACTGCTTCATAGCAAAAGCGTGACTACCCTCTAGTGGACAAGACAAGTAAAACAACATTCTTGTGGCTTCCTCTTTTATAAAGCGATACTTGTGGAAAAAACATTGTAGTTTTACAATAAACTTTAACATATAAAATACGTGTTTTCATGATTTACTTTTAAAATCAGGATCTAAAAAGTGATTTCAAGACTTTACTGCAGGAATCCACAACTTTCTTTGCATCAGATTTTTCCTCTTCCAGGTCAGGATGTTTCAAGAATGAGTTGTAAGAATTTAAAAACGTATTTGTGACGTAAATATTCACATGTATGAATCTGTGCGCGACAAGAATTTAGTCACTTTTCCTTCGTACATCCCAATGAACGGAGAATGAATCGCAGACTTGTTCGTCCCTTTCCACGCCTTCATTTACATATTTAAATCATATTTAAATGAAGCAGTGACTTTTCTCTCTGCGATCAGAACAAACTCATGAAAACATGAATGTAAACTGGTTTAAACGTTTATATTCGTTCATTTAAACATGTCTGACATGAACATTCTTACATTTAAATACTGCAGACGAGCTCCGGTGTAAATGTTTATATTTTATATACACAGTTATCAAAGCGAATACTTTATTAACAGACGATCAGGGGCTTATTTGAAACGTCTCAACATGAGTTTAACAAGAATAAAAGTGTAAATCAGTGACTTAAAGAGTATTGATGATGAAGAGGATGAAGATGATCTGATCTGAGAGTTTCATATAAATGTGTGACGCAGCTTCAACACACACATTCTTATTACATTTATCAAATAAAAACGTTTAGTGTAAAAATGAACAAATTATGCAAAAGTGTATTTATATAGGTGTGTTTTTCAAAGAGATCGATCACGTGATCACAGCTTCAGCTCACTTTCATTCTGCAGCTTCACTTTGATCAAACGTTGTTTCACAAAAATCTTCATGACTTTTGACTTAAAGCATATGTGTCAAAATCAAGGCCCGCGGGCCAAATGTGGCCCGCCATGTGATTTTATGTGCCCCCCTGCCTTACCTTGACCAATGAGCAAAAAAAAAAGAAAAAGAACTTGTCCGACAAACCAATCCCACAACAGACAAAATGGCTTTCCTTCTTTTATTCGCGGGGCGATGGGCCTTACAGTCTGTCTGTCTGTCTGTCTGTCTGTCTGTCTGTCTGTCTGTCTGTCTGTCTGTCTGTCTTGCTTTGGGAAAACCGGCCGCGAGCCTTTGATGTGAGCAACACACACTCTCATCGCGGCACGCACACACACACACACACACACACACACACACACACACACACACACACACACACACACACACACACACACACACACACACACACACACGCACACGCACACACCCCCCCCCCCACACACTCACACACACACACACACACACACACACACGCACACACACACCCCCCCCACACACACACACACACACACACACACACACACACACACACACACACGCACACACACCCCCCCCACACACACACACACGCACACACACACACACACGCACATACACCCCCCCCCACACACACACACACCCCCCCCCACACACACACGCACGCACGCACACACAAACACACACACACACACACACGCACACACACACACACACACACGCACGTCAATCGCTCCCTGTCACATGACTGATTTCAGCAGGAAAAAGTGTCGCACAAGTTGCTGGCTGCTGGCTTGTAAAGAAAACTACATTTACCCACAATGCATGCCTACAGGTATTATGTTTCCCACGATTGACGCATCACTGCTGCAGCGTCTCCAAATCCATGCCAACAGGTGGAATTGAGAAATACAAATGCATCCTCGCAAAATGTCCAAGAAGAGAAAAGTTGATGAGGAGGGAAGGATATTTCAAGAAAGGTGTGAAGAATACATGTTTGTGCTTCAAGGAGAAAGGTTGTGTGTCTTTTGTGTTATGAGGCAGTGTCGGTTGTCAAAGAGTACAATCTACGCCGGCATTTTGACACCAAACACGGAGCTAAGTATGTCACGTTTACTTATTTTCAGAACATGACCAATGGATGGTGGAGAGGATCCACTTGGTGTGTTCAGGATCTACTCATCCACAAGAATTGACAGCCAATATATAAGCTGGGGAACCTAAAAACGTGACCAATAACTGGTTGTGAGACTTTCTTTCTTGTTGGGACATATAAAGACTCAACAATCTGATTTTCCTGCAATTGATTTATTTTTTCTCTGCTTGAGATGACAAGTGTGACGACACATGTGCATCAACAGGAAAAGTTCCTTTTCAGACATATTTCCGTTGCAACTTGTTAGTCTTGAGCTGTAAGTTTTGACTTATTTTTATGTGTAGAAATGTATTTAGTACCACATGCAAGGCTGAGTGCAGCCATTTTTATTTTATTGTAAAATGCTACATCACACATGTTAGCAGCTCACAATTGTTGGTTTTACAGTAGTTATGACCTCAAGTAATACATTCAAAGTCATTTAACATTAAGGAGTAGTTACATTTATTTGACATTAGCTTACATTTAGTTACATTCATAAGTTACATCTGGCCCTTTGAGGGCAGCCATGATGATGATGTGGCCCCTGGTGAAAACCAGTTTGACACACACTTCACAACAACACACACACACTGATGATACAATAGACTCACACATCACAACAACACACACACACTGATGATACAATAGAGTCACACCTCACAAAAACACACACACACTGATGATACAATAGAGTCACACATCACAACAACACACACACTGATGAAACAATAGAGTCACACCTCACAAAAACACACACACACTGATGATACAATAGAGTCACACGTCACAACAACACACACACTGATGAAACAATAGAGTCACACCTCACAAAAACACACACACACTGATGATACAATAGTGTCACACATCACAACACACACACACTGATGATACAATAGAGTCACACATCACAACAACACACACATCACATCAACACATAAGTTGACCTTCAAACATTTACAGTTTCTTACTCTTAGTTTCTCTAGACAAAGATACACAAGTTTAACTCAAATATTTCTCTATGCTGACTAAACAGGTTTGTGAACTTCCGGGACAACCCTCTGACGCTGGACGTGACTCTGCCAGTTGGCAAGACGAAAGCTGAAGATGACGATGAGGAGGAGGAGGGAGAAGAAGAGGAAGACGACCGAGAGATGTTCGGCTGAGAGTTCATGCAGATGTACATCCGGGAGGCCAGGAAGAGATCGTACGCTGTTCTCAACATGCACCGTTCCAGTCGTTAGTATCAGCGTGTTTGTTGAAGAGCATGCTGTGTTCCAATGCTTCCAACACTCTTCAGCGAACACGTGTTATCAAGAAACCTTCCATTAGATTCTGCTACTGTCATGGTTGACGTCACATTATGTTGGTTCCAAAGCTCACAAAGTGTACGCTGACGGAGTGTGACGCGAGGAGGTTGAAAAGGTTTAACTGGAATTTGATGTGTTAAAATTAGAATTTTGCAACTTAAACATGCGGCTTTTGTTTGGTTTTTTTGGACTTAAGGTTGATCCATGGATTAAAGAACTTGATAACACGGTACATATACTGTATATATCGAGCTAGCACTGCCATGCTAGTGGCTACATTGATAATTCCAACAGAGTACTTTGTTTATTTGCTCTTTACTTTTGTTCCCGATAAATTAAAAACATCCCAATTATTTCATCATTACATGACAAAACTGAACAGGATTACTATAAATGATCTTCATAATATATGTTTATACTGTATATAAATACAATATATATCCATATTTTAACTTTTATATACGACATTTTCCTAATAATATATAACTTGTTTGTTCATTTTTGTTGTTGGTTGGTTGTCCTGCTAAAAGATTGAGTGTTTCTTTGGTTGGAAACTGGCTCTTTATGTAAAAGTTATTCTTTAATATGGTCAACATTGATCGTCTTAGTTTACATGAATAACACACAAGTAACTACAACTAGAACTTGAGACTTCATGCTGAGTGGTACATAACTTAACTCAAAGCATCACTGACTGTCACCTTAACCTGTGTTCATGTAAAAAGACTCAAATCAATATCATGGGTTGAATTAACCTGAAATAATATAAATGGCTCTAAATTAAAAAATAATATTAATTTTCTTCTCGATGTTCCAGAGTCGACTGATTAAAGAAAATTCATTCTGTCCTGATTTTATTCTTACGCTGATTCTCTGGATGGATGGAAAGTTTTTGGTCTGTCGACAACCGATCCACACTAAGTCAAGACCTTTTTGTTCAAGAGGAAAATAATATAATCAGTATAACGTTACTTCTTGTTGTCATGGTAACAGCTCTATTTTTTTTTACCAAAGTGAATCCTGCAGCTGCCCAGCACCGAGAGTGTCAGGTGGTCACACATCTGCCATGGTTGAGATGTTTTCACGACTTGGAAGATACTTTGTTGTATTTTTTTTTAAGAAATAAAAATAGAGAAGTTAAGAAGCGACTGCTTGGTTTTAATGGAAACATGTTGTCTAAACCCACACATATTGTTTTGATAGTTTAAGCGCTTTGTGACCCTGGTCTGGAAAAGCACTATACAAATACAAATGACTTACTTACTTGCATGGTTGAAAAAGTCTTTTTTTTTCACCCACTTTCTCTAAACTTGTTGAGCTACTGTGTGAATGAATCTTAGACAACAATACAATAAGTTTGGAGTCATTTTAACACGAATACACACGTTATTTTAAAAAGATACATTATTAAATTCATGTAATTAATTTTTCATATTTTTTTCTAAGACGTCAGCAAGATTAAGCTTTTTTTTGTTGCATTTTTAAACATTAATTCAAGAACATGTAAAAATGATCTACTTTTTAAATTTGTATTACAAATTATGTTTGTTATCCAATAAAACAATGATTTAAGTAAATTTATATCTATTTCGAAATCTTTTTGATTAAACGCGACATATAAGAAATGCGTCATATTGATTCATAGTAGTTTAAAGTATTAATAACAAACACAATTAACAAACGATAATAAAATAATACAAACCAACTGACATCCGTTGTCACCAGCCTGACAGTAATAAGACTCCTGATTGGACGCTTTTCAGTAAGCGACACGCTCATTGGTTATTGATACGGCGGGTGATTTAGACGTCACCGGCGTCTGCAGAGCATTCTCTGCGGTAAACATGTCTTCTCCAGATCTGTCTCCAGCCCTCGACGTTCTCCGCGCCTTGTATCCTCACGTGGAGACTCTCGAGGAGTTCTCGAAGAGGATCAGGTTCTCGGAGGGACACGAACCGTCGCTCGTCCAGGACTTGGACTCGCGCAGCTTCAGAACCTTCGTTGAAAACATTTTCGTTTGTTTCGACGAGATTCCAGTCGAGACACCGAGCTGTGAGCAGGTGATGTACCTGTTCAGTCCAGGACTCGTTTGAAGAGCGACACCTATCGTCACGAACAGTGTTCGGATGGTTCGAGTACAACCTTTCAGCAAAACTAATTCAATTTGATATAAAGTTTCTTATGACAAAGTTAACTCGACACATGTTGTCGTTTAAGTCAGACTATAGTGGAGAAAAGAAAACTTCCTTTTAGAAGGCAGAAACCTCAAGCAGAACCAGACTCGTTCTGTGTCTCAAATCGCATACTTCTCTTAGTATACTAGAAGTTAGTATGCATCAGGATAGTGTACGTACTAACTAGTAACTAATCCTCCACAGATAGTAGTGCTGTGTCTCAAATCGCATACTAGCGTACTCAAAGTTAGTATTTTTAGTGCATTAGTGCGTCTCAATTCTTATTATGCGATATTTAGTGCGCCATGCACACTAAATTGGCGTACTAACACGCCCACAAAACTGAGTATGGATTGATGGACACTAACCACACTAAACAGCCGCCATCTTAATGACGTTTTAAACGTAATTAACGTCATATATATTCATATATATTCATATATATTCATATACTTACAGGTGCATTTTCAAATATTTATTTTCTCATATTTTTTCTTTATTTCTTTTTCCAAAAGTTGTTGCAAAACGTGCTGCCAGCAGGTGTCGCTAGTGTTCCTACAGCTGGTTGAAATCATCGTTAAATAGAAGTAGAAGAAGAAGCTTTCGCGTCATTTCCTGTTGGTGTGTAGCAGCAGAGTTTGATTTGAGACATACTATCTGTGGAGGATTAGTTACTAGTTAGTACGTACACTAAACTGATGCACACTAACTTCTAGTATACTAAGAGTAGTATGCGATTTGAGACACAGCATATGTTGATGGCCTCCTGCCATAAACGTAAGGAAGGATAGAACCAACAAATTGACAAACTAAAAGGAAGATGTCAACATGTAGAAGAACACAACTCGGCCATATCAACTGTATTCATAACACACACCATACAGATACAACAAAACAACCTCCATGAATAAAGAACTGTCTTCACTCGCATAAAAACATGTCCTACTCCAAATATCAAATGTAGTTGTATGACAAGTATTACAACGTCTCTATGTTTTACCAGATAGTCGTTTATGTGAAGTGTTAGTTCAGCCAAAATTTAAATTTCACTCATTTTACTTTAACTTCTCAACCGAAAAAAATAAATGGATATATCTATATTTTAATTTGTTGTAGAAGCTTCTAGTCTCTCAGCGCCAGCTATAGGTTAATCCTCATAAGCGCATTTCAAAACACTTTCTAAGGTCGAGGCTTCAATGCACGAAGATGAAGGCGAAGACAACTGAGCTCCAGTCGCTACATTAAAATGAACAAACATTTTTGTCTGTAACTCTAAAAAGAACAGATGACTCTGAAAATTATCCCAACATTAGTCGACATGAGGTCGAGTAGAAAGTGAGTGAATTTAATTTTCAATTTAAGTGAAAGTAAAAGGCAAAAAACGTTTATTATTATTTATTTTTTAATAAAAATGACATGCAAGTATATAAACGTTGAAATGTAAATGTTATAACGATGTTGCTTATTGATTTCATAGATCTGTTCCCCATCTGAACTCCTGGCTTTCACCCTGAACACTTTGAAGAAGAAACAAAAGAGAAACGTCTTGACATTAGGCTATAGTATTGACGGCTCCACTCAGGGAGACCACACTATTGATCGCTTTCATTTCCAAAGTCATTTGTATCAAAATGCTGCCTATATCCGTTCTAGTGACCTGTGGATGAAGATCATTAACCGTCTGGGTTCTGATCTGTCGCGGTATCTGCTGGAGAACTGCTCCTTATTCATGGCCGTCCCCCCAACATGTCTCTTTCAAGTTTGTGGTGCACCCATCGATGAACTAGTTCCCACCCCAGAGACCAGCTCCAGGTTCTTTCCCCAGTCCTGGTCCAGGACAAAGAACAAGAAAGATTCAAAAACACCTTCAGCTCTAAGAAAGAAACCATGCACCAAAAATCGTCCAAGAACTAAAAACGATGGCAGATCTGCTCCCGTCAAGAGAAAATTGTGTCGAATGAATGACGATGAAGTGACAAGACGTCCCGGAAAGAGGAGGCGATTGTGTGAAGTCTCCAGTTTAGAACCAGAGGTAGTAACTGATTCAACATCTCTTGACGACACACGTTTGGTTCCGGACCAAGAAAACGCCTCAAAATCGCCTCACGAAACTGTGCCTCCAGCACAAACTTTCATCCGCTCGCTGCAGTTTGCATACGGAGGCACCGGAATCCAAGGGTTCATCCTCAACTGGAAGAGGAGGACCGGTGATGTTTCCAGAGGATTAACTGGCGAAGATTTGGTCAGGATGGTTTTCCTCAGTGGTCCAAAGTGTCTCAAAGAACTGGGGAAAGACGAGAGGAAGTTGCCCAGGCGCTGGTTGTACATGGTCCCGTTGTTCAGCCAGCTGCTGAGACGGCACCAGAGATGTTCCTACACCAGATTCCTGCACAGACTGTGTCCACGAGTGAGGAGGGCGAGGGATGGGCGCGAGGACTTGAACCTCCTCCTTCGCCAGTGCTGTGCAGCTCACCGCGTCTCTCTGTTCGCGAGGAAGTGCCTCGACGCCGTCATACCCTCGGAGCTCTGGGGCTCGGAGGACAACCGACGACACGTCTACGTCAGAGTCGGACGCTTCCTGCGCAGTGGCAGGTTTGAGAAGATATCAGTCGAGGAAGTGATGTTGAAGATGAAAGTCAACGATTGCAACTGGTTGCAGTTCAATAAGACAGGTAATGAGAACAATTGAATAGTAAAAGTTAAAAGAAAAACATGACGCTACTTCTTTAACTCATCGTATAAAAACAACCTGAGAATACAATCTTGCATGTTCCTTAAAGTGTTAGATTTATCTCTCCTTTATCGTCATGGATTCATCAATCACAAGTTGAATCAATCCAAATTCCTTTTTGGCGTATTAGCTGCAGTAAAGATTTCTCACCTTTTAATAGCATCACGACCATGTTTTCAACTCATTACTTTATAAAGCTGCTCTGAGATCTGGGCGAACGAGAGGTTACAAGAGTCCATTATGACGTAATAATGGCACCACTCCTCCAGCTGTAGACACGCCCCGCTTTGTTTATACAACGAGTCCCTTGGAGCGAGTATTCTGGGGATTGATGACGTGCAGTGACAAACCTCCATGCTTGACCAATCACAGCAGAGTGGACGTCGTTATGGTCAACAAGATTTAATTTACAGAAGAAATATGCTCTTTAACACGAATAGTTTCTTGCAGAGAATCAGTGACTTTTAATGATGTTAGTAATAATCTCCCGATTGTTTGGATAACATGCGTATTTATATTACGTTTATGGAATAAAAGTGTTTCCTGTTTAGATACATATAGTCATCATGTGATACTGAAAGTGTGTTTTTCAAGGAGATGCTCAGATCACATGAGGAAAACCTGCTCTTGCTGAGCTTCAGTTCAAACCTGTTCAGCTTCTGGTGGATCATTTTAATATGTTATCAAAACAAGCCTATATTTTCTGACACATTTTTCTGAATTGTCTAAAATAACTGATGAACACTCGTGTATAAAACTCATCATGTTGTCGTAAATGAACAAGAATCATCAGTGTGTAGAAAGAGAAACATGTGTGTGAATACTTTAATATCCAGACATGTAACAACAAACATTGTTGATGCGTCTCTGATGTGAACTTCTCAGTGTGTACATTTTTAGTGTAAGTACATGAGGCCCCTGATGGTCGTCCTACCAGCTCTCATGCTGTCTTCACTCTTCCTGGACAGGAAGGATTCCCCCCAGTGAGCTGGCATATCGCACACGCCTGCTGGGTCACTTCCTGGCCTGGCTTCTTGGCTGTTACGTGACTGGCTTGGTCAGATCCTGCTTCTACGCCACTGAGAGAGTCGGACGGAAGAAAACTCTCAAGTTCTATCGCTACGATGTCTGGGCTGAATTACAGAACTTGGCTTTCAGGTGAACACAAGTGAAGGAACATTGCTGATGACGTCACAACTACAGTGTCCTGTACACGAGGACCGACATGAAAGTCATTCAATTATCTCAAGATTTAAAGGCTTGAAGTCTTGAGTCTGTGCTCGTTGTGTTCAATCAATCGACCACTGATCATAATCAGCAGATATCTGGGAACTGGGGTTTGTTTCAGATCAAAATAAATGATGACTGGCGGCTCATACTTTACCTCTTCCCACCTGCACAGGCTCTGCACAGGTGCACGGGAACAAACGACAACAAACATGTCTGCTGTGTAAAGGTTTTAAACTGTGTGTGAGAACTATGTGAAGTTCACTTGCTGCTCATGGAAACGTAAAAATACCTCGAGGAGGAAGCATTTTAAAATGGTACTGAAAGAAACTGGCAGCCAATGAAGAGTTTTAAGAATCAGAGAAATGTGAGTTCTTCTACTAGAGCGGCTCAGAATTCTCGCTGCAGAGTTTTGATTTAACTGCAGGCGAGACAGATGCTTCTTAAAATGTTGAACATGTCTGTGGGTTATTTTTCCTCTTCTTCTTTTGCTTCCTTTTTCTTCAGCCTGAAGTCTTTTATAACGTTCTCCACTCAACAACTCTAAGTCTCATGTGTTTGTGCGACTTTTAGAAATCACGTTTCTAAATGCCAGCTGGAAGAGTTGAGTGCAGACGAGGTCGCGTCCCTCCCCAGTACAAGCGTCGTCTCCCGCCTTCGCTTCGTTCCAGAGACGGGTGGAATGAGAGCGATCACTGGGGTCATGGGGGTGAAGGTCAAAACACAGGTACAAATGTGTTTCACCTCTTGTTGATCCTCACTTGCACACATGGATGTGATGTTTATTGTTGGTCTCATCCTTCATGTCCAGTTTCACAGGATCTTCACGACTTACATGCAGTCTTGCTTGCCCTCGTGCGAGAGTCTCCGTCTCTCCTCGGCTCCACAGTTTGGGGAAAGAGCGACATTCACCGAGTTCTGTCCTCCTTCCTGCCATTGAAGGACAACAGAGCCGAACCCTTTTACTTTGTTAAGGTATCTTTGCTACACCTGGAGACATTGACTTAAAACATTATTTAAAGAGATCATTGGTAGATATCGGCTTATTAACTTGTATTTTTGGTACTTAAAAATACATTTTTATTTCTAAATATATCATTTTCATTTGCAAGACTTGTAAATGAGTCTTTGTTATTGCATCTGACATGTGAATGTAATTTCACGCACAGAATTTCAAGTTTTACCATTTACATTTTTTTTTTTAAATGATATACAGTATATAAAAGTAAAAATGTATTTGTAAATGCCAAAATACAATTTAGAAATATTAAATCGCTCGTACAACCATTAAATATTTTCAGATCACCCTCTGTGCATGTACACATAATTATGAGACAAAAATAAGCCCATAGTTACTAAGTATATATATATCATCAGTGTTGGGAGTAAAGGTTTGCTGTAACAAAAGCGTCTTTTTACTTCTATTTTTTATGAGATGCTTTTTATATCCATACATGATAGAAAGTTAGAACTCTATGCTATTACTTTAAAAGTGAATGAAGAATGGATACGTGAGTTGAACATCTGCATCTGCCACAAAAATGACCATCAGTGCATTTAATCTTTTATTTCTATTTGTTTTTTTCTTTTATTGTTCTTACCTTTTTGTGTGATTTGTTTAATCACAGCATCCAAACTTACACTGACCCGTACACTTGTACAAATGTTTCTCTCTTACAAAAACTTTCCCTATTAAAAAGTAAAGGGTTGTTTTTGAAAGAAGTAACTAGTAATTGTAACTAAGTTACTATTTTAAAGTAAGTCGCCCAACACTATTCATGATGTTACATTTGAGAGAAATTATTAATTTGTTTGTAACGAGGGACAAACATTCTGACTGTTTCCTGTGTGTAAATATAACATGATTATAATCAATATAACATTATTGATTTTAGTGATGTTTGTCTATTAAAACAAGGCGTGTTTAAGATGTTTTTACTTGACATTTATAACCAAATATTTATGGATTTGAAAATGACCACAAAAGAGAAAATAAGCTTCAACATTAGATTATTTTTTAACCTTTAACTCAGTTTGTGTTTTCACCTGAACAAGGCGGTTGTTAGTGGAGGTCACGACCCTCACAAGAAGCTTCAAGAGGTCATAGGTCAAGTGCTTTCATCAGTCGAGGACATGGTTTTCAACGTACGAACTTTTGCCAAAATCTGGGCCGACTCGGAAGAAGGTCTTCGGAAGACTTTTGTGCGAGAGGTGAGTTTACTGATCACAGAAACACAATGAAGTCAGAACTACATTAAATGAACATTAAATGTTCTTCTTATTTTCGTGTTGTGTCGTTGTGTATCTGAAGCGACTCATTTGTGTTGTGGAAACAGGCGACTATCATCCACGGAGCTGCAGGAACAGCCAACATGAAGAACTTTGTTGCGTCGCTGCAGAAAAGCAAGAAAGCTCATCACACTGTTCTGGTAGAGAAGGTAAGAATGACCTTGAAAGTATTTTCTTCATCGTAGTTTTTATTTTCTCCGGCTGTTACGCTGCATTTATCTGGAAACTATACAATAAGTCTGTGTTCGTCACGTCATCTTTATTTCTTCCAGCATTTCTCCACAGACGATTGTGTGAAAGAGCAGCTGGACTTCTTCACTGGGTTGTTGTCTGGGACCATCGTTGAGTACAGGAGGAGGTTAGTGTTCATTTTTAACTTTTCTTTCTGCTCAGACAGATTCAGTATCGACGGATGTGAGAGAAGCAGACGTGGACAGAAGAATGTTCTTGTCATTGTTGGACAGATGTTGAATTTTAACCTTAAATAATTCTCTTTATTTTAATAAATGCTTGGTCAAGAATCACTGACGTGTTCTGAGGGGATGTTTGTAGCCTCCATGTTTTCTGGCTTGATTTTCTCATCTTTACTTTACAACCTAAGATCAGATCTTCTTTGTCCTCCAGAATGTACCGTCAAGGTCAAGGTATTCCTCGAGGCTCTGTGGTGTCTAGTCTGCTCCGCTGCCTCTACTATGGTCACATGGAGAACACGCTGTTTCAAGATCTTCCTAAAGACAAAGTGTCCGTTTGTCGTGAAGTTGACAGATGTCATTGTGTCGTGTCGCCAGCAGGGGGAGCCAGTTCCGTATAACAACCTTTCTTTCTGTGTCTGCAGATGTTTGATGAGGCTGGTCGATGATTTCCTGTTGATTACAACAGACAAATGTCGAGCAGAGTCTTTTCTAACGTGAGTTTGACTTTTTACATCAACCATTTGAGCCAAATATAAACTTCTCATCTTTTTCACAAGGACTTTGCTCTCCGGGGTGCAGGAGTACGGACTTGTCGTCGACCACCAGAACATGGTGACCAACTTCCAAACGTCACCAGGTCCCCATCCTACCATTGACGCCCTGCCCCGTCTCTGTCTCTTCCCCTGGTGTGGTTTGCTGCTGGACACTCAGTCGCTGCACGTGCACAGGGATTATTCAAGGTGTGGCTTCGACTATTTTCACTTCTACGATTCATAAAGTGTGTTTGAAGCAACATTCTGCTGAGTAACTGTGTGTGTTCAAAAAAGAGAACGAACCTGCTCAGCTCATACATTAGTGTGTAAGGTTGAAATATATTTGTTCTCACAGTTACAGATCTTCGTCTCTGCTACAGCCCCACACTGGGCTCTGACACATCAGCAACAGAGGAGAAGAAACTGATGATCGTCCTCACAGGTGATTGTATCTCTTCATGGACGTCAAGGTTTGGAAAGTTCACTTCAGACACATGTAGCTCTGTGAGGTTAAAGTTCACTTCAGACACATGTAGCTCTGTGAGGTTAAAGTTCACTTCAGACGCATGTAGCTCTGTGAGGTTAAAGTTCACTTCAGACACATGTAACTGTGAGGTTAAAGTTCACTTCAGACACATGTAGCTCTGTGAGGTTAAAGTTCACTTCAGACACATGTAGCTCTGTGAGGTTAAAGTTCACTTCAGACGCATGTAGCTCTATGAGGTTAAAGTTCACTTCAGACACATGTAGCTCTGTGAGGTTAAAGTTCACTTCAGACACATGTAGCTCTGTGAGGTTAAAGTTCACTTCAGACGCATGTAGCTCTGTGAGGTTAAAGTTCACTTCAGACACATGTAGCTCTGTGAGGTTAAAGTTCACTTCAGACACATGTAGCTCTGTGAGGTTAAAGTTCACTTCAGACACATGTAGCTCTGTGAGGTTAAAGTTCACTTCAGACACATGTAGCTCTGTGAGGTT
Organism: Callionymus lyra; assembly: GCF_982586985.1. Classification (NCBI taxonomy): domain Eukaryota; kingdom Metazoa; phylum Chordata; class Actinopteri; order Syngnathiformes; family Callionymidae; genus Callionymus; species Callionymus lyra. The sequence continues at coordinate 4,843,508 of NC_141819.1, forward strand.
AAAGTTCACTTCAGACACATGTAGCTCTGTGAGGTTAAAGTTCACTTCAGACACATGTAGCTCTGTGAGGTTAAAGTTCACTTCAGACACATGTAGCTCTGTGAGGTTAAAGTTCACTTCAGACACATGTAGCTCTGTGAGGTTAAAGTTCACTTCAGACACATGTAGCTCTGTGAGGTTAAAGTTCACTTCAGACACATGTAGCTCTGTGAGGTTAAAGTTCACTTCAGACACATGTAGCTCTGTGAGGTTAAAGTTCACTTCAGACACATGTAGCTCTGTGAGGTTAAAGTTCACTTCAGACACATGTAACTCTGTGAGGTTAAAGTTCACTTCAGGGGGATTATTTTTCACAGTAATCTGTTCTTTAGAATTTTAGGTTTGTTACTGAATTTTGGTTCTTTTGTGGCTCGACTGAAATAGTAGCGATTATCAAAACTTGCTTCATATTTTTCGGCTCCTATGTGAGATAAAAACTTAATTCTGTGTGGATTTTTCTGAAGAAAATCTGAGGAAGACAAAGGCAGTGAACATTCATTTGTTACTTGTTAGCAAGTCTTTGTTTGAAATAGAAATGATTTGTTTCTTCACAGAACTATCTTGAAGTGGACGTTACCTAAGATGAAAAATAAAGATTTGTACTATGTGTGATGTCATTTCCTTTCTGTTAGAATTGATCTTAAAATGGAACAATTGTATCGTGAAAAGAAGAATAAATAGAAGAAGAATAACAAGCTTAAAATACAGATTCTTTTTTTGAACAATCTTTTATGTCGAGGTTTCAATACCAGGTGGACCTCGTAAGAATACGAGTCAGAGGTCAAATATTGCATCAACTGTCGTAAATAATTCAACATCTTTTATCTCATCATTTAAAGGTAAATGTAAGAAATATAAACTTGTCTCAAAGAAAATATTAAAGTTTGTTTCTTTGAGTCTTAAATAATGTATGTTATGTGTTTTTTAGAATGTTTCTAACTATTAAAATTCTTATGAACATTTATGCATAATTAAATGAATGCTAAAAGATGATCAAATATAAAGTAAGAGAATAATAAAGTATACTCTGCTTGATGCTAAGAACTTTTGTTCCTGCACACAATCAACATTCATGCAAACTGATTACTGAGACCAGCTCAACTCAGGTTAGAGTCAAATCACCGGTAGAATAAACATTTGTGTCTGTCTAGCAACCACACCTGAAGATGTGCACAAAAGGACCAACGGAGCCGGTGAGACCCCAGGTTGGAAGTGAAGACCGGAACCAACGCCCATGAGTGTGAGCTCCGCCCGTGAACATTTGAATTATTAGATTAAATGAGACAACAGGCAACTGTTCCAGCGGGACACCGCTTCATTGTCCTGCGCTGATTCGCTAGCTAAACCTAGCACTCAACCAATAGGATTGACCATTGAGCCAGACTCCCGCCTCCAGACTGAACGCTTGCACCCGCCTCTCTCTTCGTCCGACGAGGACGCCGACTCCCGACTGGGGAATACACACCAAAGGGACTCGGGGCATCGACTACACAGGACTGCCCGACGGCGCCAGAAGCCCGATAATAGGCGCTGTGTCTCAAGGCCTTTAAACTTATATTCGGTTAAAAAAGGTTTTTGCTTGTGATTTTCATATCAAAAGTTTTTTAAGAAATAATTTAGGATATTATAACATAAGTATTCAGGCTTGACGAGGTGAGCACAAAGAGTGTGTTCATTGCGTTGGTGTTGGTAAAGTCCATTGAACTGATAAAAAATAAAAATATCAGGGTGATCTATGAGATGCCCAGACAACAGTAGCCCAAAGGACAGGTAACATAAACAAGATCTTATGTGTCCTCTAGGGGAGGTTGATGTATGAATGGAATGAATGAACAGTGGACAGGATTGGTGACAATGATGTTCATAATTTGGGGATTCTTGGTACCATGTCCTGTTGTAAGAATGGGGGATGCCCCGATAACCGACACTGGAGGATATAAAAAAATCAAGTTAAGGGAATGTCCTGACCTGGATGAGTAGACAGACGTACACAAAAGATAAGTTTCATCAAACACATTCCCCTATCCGAAGAAACACACACGGATCAATACATGGGGAAAATCTGCATTTCTTTTTACCTTAATAAAATATTCATGGTCAGAGCTACTCCTGAATGAAGGTTATTTGTGTGTAGGTTGAAGAAGATGGACCTGGAGGACGTTGGAGAAGATGGACTGGGCTTGGGACATGGACGAAGAGGACCAACTGGAATACGAGGAGGAACAGTCGGACCGACTGAGGAGGAACAGTCAGAACGACTGAAGATGACGAGGATGGACTGGACGACTGAGCACGACGAGGGAAAGATGAATGACTACTTCAGAATGGGGCCCGAATCTTATGTCGCGCAATAAAAAAATCATATTGCAGGCAGACTATTATAGTTTCGGTCATACATATAGCGTGTGCAGGTGCATGATAATGATGTGTTGTTTGTAAGATGATGAATATTTGATAAAAGAGGTAATTGATAAAATGTTGCTGCGGAACAACCACTAATTAAAAAAATTGTGGAGTTGTTAGATTAAAGTTGTTATAAACATATACGCCATACTTAAATGAATGCTAAAAGGATAATCGAATATAAAGTAAGACAATAATAAAATATACTCATGCATACTGATTACTGAGTGGAGACCAGCTCAACTCAGGTTAGAGTCAAATCACTGGTAGAATACCACACCTGCCTGGCAACCACACTTGAAGATGTGCATATCCGCATTTTTTAGGGATTCTCTGGACAAACGTTGCAAAACAGGAGAAGTTATCCTGTCTAAAAAATTAGGTCTCTAGACCTGCTGAAGAAGGTGATAGAGCCGGTTCCAACAGCAGAGATGATGAGCGGGTTTTACTCCCGGTACTTCCTTGTGCCAAAGTAGAATGGTGGATGGAGGCCCATACTGGACCTCAGCTATTTGAACAAGTTTATAGCTACCAACCCATTTCGGATGTTGACAGTAAAGGACTGCTGACAGGTGTAAGTCCAGGGGATTGGATGACATCTATTGACCTGACCAACGCATCATTTGAAGTTTCGATAGTCAAATACTTGCGTTTCGCCCTCGAGGATCAAGTGTGTCAATACACTTGACTCCCGTTCGGCTACTCTCTGGCACCCAGGACCTTCACCAAGTGTGTGGAGGCAGCACTGGAACCAATGAGAGCAAGTGGGGTGAGGATCTTGGAAGCTTGGCGTCATGTGATCACAGCAGGCGCTGTTATGTCCCTCCTGGGGCTCATGGCAGCAGCTCACAAGGTGGTGCGGCTGGGCTTGCTGCATATGAGGGACCTCCAGAGATGGTTTGGTCATCTCAAGCTAGATCCAAAGCAAGACCAGGGTCGGGTTTTGCAGGACATCAAATTTTGGAATTAGGTTGTGTCCTTCATTACACTCAGGTGTTCACAGACGCATCTCTAACATGGGGAGGCATCTCAGGTCAGATCTACGCCAGTGTAGATACACATGAACTGGATAGAGTTGAAAGCAATTCACAAAATTCTGCTTCACCTCTCTCCCCAACTGCCACAGTCCAATGTCCTAGTGATGACCCCAGGATGCCATTAATACGTAGAAGTATATTGTTACATTTGGAACATGTTTGACATCTTTCATCTTTTTTTTTGTTCAAAAGAAACTGTTTTATTAATATTACTTTCTTATAAATTACTCTTGTCAACTAATATGTAGTCTATAGAGAGAAGCTAGTTATCATCAAAGTCATTGACTTCTTTATTTCCTATAAATAGTCATTAAATGGGGTGTTGTTCAGAATAATCCTCATTATTATCACGTTACTAAAGGTAGACTATAGTCACAATGAAATAACTACACTAGCGCCATCAAGTGGCCACTAATGGGAATAGATATAGAGAGTGTGTGCGTGCATGTGTAAGTGTGTGTGTGTGAATTCTCTTGGACAGAAGATGAACAAAAAGAAAGTGACCAAACCAGTGGATTTATTTGAAAACAAGATCAGGGAACATCAAAGTGAAGAGAGTGAGTGAACAGAATTTTTATTTAAATGTTCATTTTTACTAATTGTTTAGGCTTTCTTCAGCTGCCGATATGGAATTATCTCACCCTTGAATTCTAGAGTTCAGGTTAGCAAAAGTACAATATATTTGTTTAAATACATGATGTTTATTAGTTTTAAAGAGAGATTTTCCTTCTTTGGTCTCAAAAGTTTCTCTTTGATTCACTGCTTCATAGCAAAAGCGTGACTACCCTCTACAGGAGTCTGATACGTGACTTTGTGGACTGGAGTGAGAGGAACCACTTGCAGCTGAACACCTCAAAAACCAAGGAGCTGGTCTTGGATTTCGGGAGGTCCAGGACAAAGCCACGTCCAGTGTCCATCAGAGGCGACGAGGTGGAGATAGTGGACAACTATAAGTACCTCGGTGTGTGGATGGACAGTAAACTGGACTGGTCCTGCAACACAGACCATGTGTATAAGAAGGTTCAGAGTAGACTGTACTTTCTGAGGAGGCTTCGATCATTTAACATCTGCAAGAAGCTCCTCTGCATGTTCTACCAGTCTGTGGTGGCAAGTGTCCTGTTCTATGCTGTGGTGTGTTGGGGTGGAAATGTGTCCAAGAGGAGTGTCAACAGGTTGGACAGGTTGATCAGGAGGGCTGGTTCTGTGGTTGGAATGAAGCTGGACTCACTGGTGACAGTTGCTGAGAGGATATCATTGAACAAACTACTGTCCATCATGGATGATGACAGTCATCCTCTGAACACTGTCATCAGTGAGCAGAGAAGCAGAATGAGTGCACGAATGCTCCTACCCAGGTGCAAAACAAATAGACTCAGGGACTCATTCATCCCTCGGGCTATTAAATTGTACAATTCTGAGTTCGGGGGCAGGAGTGGAGTGAAAGTATCTGGATGTTCTGTTCCATGTTAGTCTTTGTATCTTTGTCTTTGTTGTTTTTCTTTCCTTGACCTATGTCCTTTGTCTTTGTCTTTAGACTTAGATTGTGTCATCTTGTTCTTCCTCTTTATGTTCTTCTTATTTTATTTTTTATGTATTATTTTTTATTGTTTATGAAAAATTGCTGGCTATTGGTAAAAAACAATTTCCCAAAGGAGACCTCCTGAGGGATCAATAAAGTTTTACCTTACCTTACCTTACCTTACCTTAGTGGACAAGACAAGTAAAACAACATTCTTGTGGCTTCCTCTTTTATAAACCGACACTTGTGGAAAAAACATTGTAGTTTCTAAATGAACTTTAACATCTAAATGATGAGTTTCCATGCTTTACTTTTAAAATCAGGATCTAAAAAGTGATTTCAAGACTTTACTGCAGGAATCCACAACTTTCTTTGCATCAGGATCAGTTCAATGTGGAAACTGTTGTCATGGAACGACTTCAGAAAACAACTATTAAAATTTATAATCAGATAAGCAGCAAAACAATGAAGCATTACTTGTATCTTTGAATAGATTGTTCCTCTTCAGGTCAGGATGTTCCAAGAATGAGTCGAGCTGTAAAAATATAATCATGTATTGAAGTCATTTGAAGTTGATCAAACAGTCTGGAAGGAACATCTTAACATTCATCTTCTTGCTTGATCTGTAATTCTCTTCAAGTTATTTCCCTCTGTTTCTTCTGAGAGTCACTGTGGTAGTCACTCCTCAGTCGCAGCTTTTCAAATCTGTCAGGATGATCCAGATAATCCTGATCCTCCATCAAGTTCCTGTTGTCGTTGGACAGTAGGAGGCGCTGCTGTGTGTGAGTCCAGTGAGAGTGAAGACCGAGAGAAGAAGAGACATGAGGTGATGATGGTGGAAGAACGTTGTCTTGACGATCATATACTGATCCAAACTGAGACGAGTCAATGTTCTGTCAACATTCTTCTGAGAACTTGAGAGAAGAACCATGTGACTGAAACATCCCAGAATCATCTTGAATGTCAGATTTGAAGATGAAGTCAGCAGCTAAACTAGCATGTAGCTAACATGAGTCTAGTCTAGTTGTGATGAAGATGTTCAAGTGAACACATGATTCAATATGAAGTGATTCATGTGTGAAATGATGTTTAAAGTGACTCAACATTGTGAGTTGATGATCAAACTCACGTCTGATTTCAAATATTTGACAGAAATATTTCTTTGTTCTCCACTGACAGTCAAACTGAAACAATGTTGATGTTGAAGCTCCTGAAGAGTTTTGAGCTGAAGGACTTGAAGATTTGGAATCAGAGCTTCACTTGATACTGTAACTGTGAGTCTTTAACATCTGCACGTTTGTTCTGGAATCTTCTTCATCAAGTCCATGTCCACAAAGACCTTCAACTGCTGTGTCAGCAGATGAGCTTTGATGTTGAAGTCAATCAATGGAATCAAACTTACCATTCATTTTTACAGGTCAAACCAATGTGGTCCACAGAAGTCCAGCCTGGAGGAAGAAAGAGTCAGAAGATCAGATTCATTTGATTCAGATGTTTCATGAATATTGTTTTATTCTCAATGGACGACTCAGTCATGACTGTTGATGACAACAAAGATGGATCTATAAACAGGCTGCTCAGTCTCAACTGTCTCCTTCATGCTTCCACTGGTGTCCAGCAGGAGAACATGGAGGAACTCAGAGTTTGGATTCATGTGCTCAGTTCAGATGAAGAGTCTGAGCATCAAATGTTCAGTCTGAAGATCTTTGGAGTTCAGTCAGTGAGTTCTGCTGCTCTGTTCATACCTGAGAGTCTCCAGTCTCCAGTCTGGACTCTTCAGTCCAGCAGACAGCAGCTCCAGTCCTGGTCCTCCTGGATGATTCTCGCTCAGGTCCAGTTCTCTCAGGTGGGATGGGTTCAATGTCAGAGCTGAGGCCAGAGAAGAACAACCTCTCTCTGAGATCTGACACCTTGACAGACTGAAATGAAGGAGAAACACTTTTAGAAACTTATCAGAACCAAGAGAAGATGATGTTCTGACCTGAGAGTCTCCAGGTGACAGTGTGGACTCTTCAGTCCAGCAGACAGCAGCTCCACTCCTGGATCCTTCAGCTTGTTGTGACTCAGGTCCAGTAGAGTCAGACTAGAGGACGGAGAGCTGAGGACTGAGGACAGAAGTGAACAACTTCTCTCTGACAGTCGACAGTAGATCAGCCTGTGAAAGAGACGAGTTTCATCAACAAGTGACTTTTTCAATTCTTTATTTAAAAACAATCAACTATTTACTTTCATAAGATCATGGTCACATGTTTGTTTGAATATTTATCAGGTTGGTATAAATGAGGGAGAAATCTTGAACATGACGACAGAAACACAAACATGAAGAAGGAGTAACAACAATGTTGAGGTTGTGGTTTGTTGTTAAATATTTACTTTAGAAAAACAGACTTTCCTACAAACTAGTGAGACATCATTGATTTATGCTGAATTGTTGGAACATGAACACGTATTTCAGTGAATGTTTTCATGTGATCAACTTGATCTTGATTAATCAAATTAAATGAAATAAAGTGTTTTTCAACATTCAGTTCATGAGCTGAAAATAAATAATACTTCAACAGGAAGTGACATTTATCAACACATCGTCTGCGAACAAGGAAATCTGGCTCAGTTGCTTCATCAACCAGGAAACAAGAGCTGAGACGACACTCGTCTAGTTTCTCTCCAGATATTAGAAACATGACATTTATTTCTATCTTCATTTCTCCTGAGAGACAAGAAACCAGATGAACTGTGGACCAGACATGAAGAGAGAAGATGATGTTCTGACCTGAGAGTCTCCAGGTGACAGTGTGGACTCTTCAGTCCAGCAGACAGCAGCTCCACTCCTGGATCCTGCAGCTTGTTTCTACTCAGGTCCAGTAGAGTCAGACTAGAGGACGGAGAGCTGAGGACTGAGGACAGAAGTGAACAACTTCTCTCTGACAGTCCACAGTAGATCAGCCTGTGAAAGAGAAGAGTTTCATCAACAAGTGACTTTTTCAATTTTCTATTTGACAAGAATTGAAAGAGTTTATTTATTTATTTATAATTTATAATAAAAACAATATGTTTTAATTGAGTAAAGGTTTTTTTCACACGTATAGTTTAATATTGTTATCAACAAGTATCCTTTTAAATTCATTATAAAAATGTCAAAGTGTTTAAAATCCAATATAAATTTTAACCCTGGAGTTTTGAAGAGGTAAAAAATAGAAATAAAAGAATATTTAAATGTTGTATTTCATTTTATCTCTTCAAAACTACAACATTAATATATATATATATATATTTTACCTCTTTAAATCTACAACGTTAAAAATATATATTTTTTTACCTCTTCAAAACACAGACATTATAAAAATGCTGGTATGGAATCATAAATTTAAAAAATCGAGATTCAATATTTTTTAACAAGTATCCTTTTACATTTATTTTTTAAACGTGTTTAAAATCCAATATATAATATATATATATATATATGAATCTCTATGTCTAAAATTTTTTTCCATTATTCAATGAAAACAAAACCAACCTTTCAATATTTAAATTGTTGAATTAAATTTTTCAGAAAATAATTCTATGTTTAAAAAAATACAACAATCAATAAAATGAAATGTTAAATTCAATCCTTCAATTCTCTGATGACACTGATCTACTTGCATAAGAAACAAAGCAAATGTTTTTCAATATTCAGTTCATGAGCTGAAAATAGATTCAACTGCTCCAACAGGAAGTGACATTTATCAACACGTCATATTCAAAGTAGGAAATCGACACTTTTCTCTCTTAATGTTTGACCTTGAAAATGTTGAAAACCATGATCAACTTGATGAGACTGATTGTTGCAACAGTCACATGTCAGGAGAATGATCACAGATACCATCAGCACAATGGATTCAACAAGAAATGGAGACACATGTGTTCAGTGTGAAGTGAAGTAGTTGTAGATGAGCCTCACAAATCATTGGAGAAAGACATTTCTTACCAACATGTTAGTTTTCACACCCGTATATAACCTGAGCACAAATATTGATATTTTCTTACAACACACTTGGTTGTCACGTCAATACTTCATCTCTCCTGTCCTGTTTGTGGGGGCGCTAATCCTCTAAATGAGGGTGAAGAAGTCGTAACCAGCGGCTGATGAAGATGACGAGTTAACAATAGTGTCAGTACACGATGAGGGCAGCCTACACTGTACAAAAACAAACAACTCACCACACATGGATTTCCTAAATGTTACAAAATAAAATGTTCATATCTGGATCTACTACCTGAAAGAATCAATAATCAAACAGAAATATCTTCTTCACATTTGAAGTTAATCTTACAGCAAATGACATCAACTTTCATTGATCTCTTTACATCCACCACACATGATGACTTTAACCACGTCTTTAAAATGATCATCAATATATGATTTGACTGTTAACTGATGCTTTTACAAAACAATACTTTTTATACGTGTCAGTGAAATTAAGTATTTTGTAATTGTATTATTTATCTTTATTTTATAATGATTTTATTCACACAGTTGCAACATTAAATTCAAGTAAAAACAGTCGTTTATTGTAAACAATTGACTTTGAAATGACTTGTTAATGTGGTTCAGTTCGTCAAAGTCACCACTCTGAGTGTTTTCTCTGTCACAAGACAAAAGTATTTATGATTCCTTTAATAATACTGACGTGTACAAAATACTTATTAACTGAACAAAGATCTGCTGTTTTTTTGTTTATGTTTTAAGTCTCCGTTGATGGTTGTTTTGACTCTGTTGGTTTGGACTGTTGCTGAATGAATTGGAGTCTCAGTAAAAGACATGACAAACAAAACTTATTGGCTTCAATGTACATTTATGAACATATTTAGCTTCAAAAGAAGCTTAAAGTAAGTAAAGTAGTTTTGTTTCATTAAAGAAACTTCATGATAAATTGAAGAAAAATGTAAGAATGATGCGATTAGTCGACTTAATGGTTGAATATTTGGTGACCAGTCGACTGTTAAAATAGTCGTAGACCTCATGAACAACAGATGAACCATAAGAGAAGAACAGAGACAACAACGGTGGAAAAAACAAACAATGAAAACAAATCAAAGACACACCTCAAGATTCCACTCTAAAGTGTTTTGTCTTCTACGAGACAGATGACGCGAGAACACTGGATAAAGAATATGAAGGACTGTTGTTTTGATTATTATTCATTTTCATTTAAAGTTGACGCTTGTTTGTTTATCATTACAATGATTTATTAAGATGATATTTTTATAAACTACGTAACATCTTTACCTGCTACACAAACATACAAATGTATCTATGAGCTGCTTCACTGAAGAACAAAGTGATGACAGACTTTGACTCGTGTTTCCACCTCTGACTTTACATTTGAGCTTTGATGATGTAGAAAAGATGATGTTCTGACCTGAGAGTCTCCAGGTGACAGTGTGGACTCTTCAGTCCAGCAGACAGCAGCTCCACTCCTGGATCCTGCAGCTTGTTGAGACTCAGGTCCAGTAGAGTCAGACTAGAGGACGGAGAGCTGAGGACTGAGGACAGAAGTGAACAACTTCTCTCTGACAGTCGACAGTCGCTCAGCCTGTGAAAGAGACGAGTTTCATCAACAAGTGACTTTTTCAATTCTTTATTTAAAAACAATCAACTATTTACTTTCATAAGATCATGGTCACATGTTTGTTTGAATATTTATCAGGTTGGTATAAATGAGGGTGAAATGTTGAACATGACGACAGAAACACAAACATGAAGAAGGAGTAACAACAATGTTGAGGTTGTGGTTTGTTGTTAAATATTTACTTTAGAAAAACAGACTTTCCTACAAACTAGTGAGACATCATTGATTTATGCTGAATTGTTGGAACATGAACAAGTATTTCAGTGAATGTTTTCATGTGATCAACTTGATCTTGATTAATCAAATTAAATGAAATAAAGTGTTTTTCAACATTCAGTTCATGAGCTGAAAATAAATAATACTTCAACAGGAAGTGACATTTATCAACACATCGTCTGCGAACAAGGAAATCTGGCTCAGTTGCTTCATCAACCAGGAAACAAGAGCTGAGACGACACTCGTCTAGTTTCTCTCCAGATATTAGAAACATGACATTTATTTCTATCTTCATTTCTCCTGAGAGACAAGAAACCAGATGAACTGTGGACCAGACATGAAGAGAGAAGATGATGTTCTGACCTGAGAGTCTCCAGGTGACAGTGTGGACTCTTCAGTCCAGCAGACAGCAGCTCCACTCCTGGATCCTGCAGCTCGTTGTTGTCACTCAGGTCCAGTAGAGTCAGACTAGAGGACGGAGAGCTGAGGACTGAGGACAGAAGTGAACAACTTCTCTCTGACAGTTGACAGTAGATCAGCCTGTGAAAGAGACGAGTTTCATCAACAAGTGACTTTTTCAATTTTCTATTTAAAAAAAACAAAATAAATAACGTCTGTGTTTTGAATAGGTAAACAATATTTATAGTTTAATGTTGTAGTTTTTTTGTACCTCTTCAAAACTACAACGTTAAAATAGAAATATTTTTTACCTCTTTTTTTTACCTCTTCAAAACACAGACATTATAAAAATGCTGAATAAATTAAAATAAATCGAGATTCAATATTTTTAACAAGTATCCTTTTAAATTTATTTTTAAACGTGTTTAAAATCCAATATATATAAAAAAAAAATATATATATATATATATATATATATATATATATTAAACTCTATGTGTAAAAAATGTTTATTCAATGAAAACAAAAACCAACCTTTCAATATTTAAATTATTGAATAAAATGATTCAGAAAATATTTCTATGGTTAAAAAAATAGAACATTTTAATAAAATGAAATGTTAAATTCAATCCTTCAATTCTCTGATGACACTGATCTACTTGCATAAGAAACAAAGCAAATGTTTTTCAATATTCAGTTCATGAGCTGAAAATAGATTCAACTGCTCCAACAGGAAGTGACATTTATCAACTTATTTTGCTTAAAAAGAATCTTAAAGTAATACCTGACATGAATATTTTAAATTAAATACATGCAGTCGGACAAAGAGGACTATGAAGACGAACCCCTTTGATTTTATTATTTATTTTATAGAACACATTTCCTGAGAAAAAGACAAGAGTTGACCTTTTGTATGAAACAGTAAAGTTAAATAAAGCTGCATTTTTATTGATGTAACCTTCGTGGTTTTGTTTCATTCAAGAAACTTCATGTGAATTTAAGATGAAGATTTTGTAGAAATCAGGCTCAGAGCTGCTGTGAAGGTCACACATGCTAACTTAAGTTTATTTACTATAAATAAATGTTGCGTACACATTCATTTGTGTATACGCAGTATAATTAATGAGGCCACATGTTTTAAATATGTTCTTTTGATTATTATTCATTTTCATTTAAAGTTGACGCTTGTTTGTTTATCATTACAATGATTTATTAAGATGATATTTTTATAAACTACGTAACATCTTTACTTTTCAATTCTCTATTTGACAAGACTGAACTAGTTACATCATAAAATCACATATTGTATGAATATTTGAGGAAGGTTTGTCTAAATTAGGATCAGTTTGTTAAACACGATGACAAACACAACAATCATCAAAGAGTAAATCAAACATTCATGTTTAGTTCATATCATCAGAAATGTTTGAACAACTTACAGAACTTTGTTTGCAGCTTGAACCACCGGCAGAAGCCTCTCAAGAGCCTCGTCTGAAACATTTATTGAGTATTTCTTCAGGTCAAACTCGTCCAGATGTTCCTCTGAGGACAGTAAGATGAAGGCCAGGGCCGACCATTGAGAAGAAGACATTTGTTTAGTGGAGAGACGTCCTGATCTCAGCTGCTGTTGGACCTCCTCCACCAGAGAAGTGTCCTTCACTTCATTCAGACAGTGGAACAGGTTGATGATTCTCTCTGGAGACACATCCTCACTTATCTTCTCCTTGATGAGCTTTGCTGTGTCCTGATTGGTCCAGGAGCTACTTCCTGTCTGTGTCAACAAACCTGGAAGGAGACTCTGGCTGGTCTGCAGAGAAAGACCCAGAAGGAAGCGCAGGAACAAGTCCAGATGTCCATTTGGACTTTTCAGAGTCTCATCTATTGCTGTCTGGTAGAACCTTTCTGTTTGACTTTTGTCGATTTCTGTCAGTTTGGATGTTAGTTTTGCTTCCATCAGGTTGACTCCAGAGTTGATGAAGGTCTGGTGGACGTGAAGAGCAGCCAGAAACTCCTGAACACTCAGGTGGATGAAGCAGAACACCTTGTCCTGGTACAGTCCTCTCTCCTCTCTGAAGATCTGAGTGAACACTCCTGAGTAAACTGAAGCTGCTGAGATGTTGATGTCACACTCTGTGAGGTCTGACTTATAGAAGATCAAGTTTCCACTCTGCAGATGCTCAAAAGCCAGTTTTCCCAGAGACTCCATCATCTTCTTGCTCTCAGGATCCCAAACTGTGTCAGTCCCAGATCCTCCGTCAAACTTCAGCTTCTTGACTTTGATCTGAACCACCAGGAAGTAGATGTACATCTCAGTCAGGGTGTTGGGCAGCTGTCCTGTCTCTGTGCTCTTCAACATGTCCAGAACTGTGGCAGTGATCCAGCAGAAGATCGGGATGTGACACATGATGTAGATGCTTCGTGACCTCCTTATGTGAGACATGATGCTGCTGGTCAGCTCCTCATCTCTGAACCTCTTCCTGAAGTACTCCTCCTTCTGGAGGTCATTGAACCCTCTGACCTCTGTCACCATGTCCACACACTCAGGAGGGATCTGATTGGCTGCTGCAGGTCGTGTGGTGATCCAGAGTTCATTTACGACAACATGATGAGTTTTATACACGAGTGTTCATTAGTTATTTTAGACAATTTAGAAAAATTGGTCAGAAAATATAGGCTTGTTTTGATAACATATTAAAATGATCCACCAGAAGCTGAACAGGTTTGAATTGAAGCTCAGCAAGAGCAGGTTTTCCTCATGTGATCTGAGCATCTCCTTGAAAAACACACTTTCAGTATCACATGATGACTATATGTATGTAAACAGGAAACACTTTTATTCCATAAACGTAATATAAATACACATGTGTTGCACTCGTCTCACTATAAAACTATAAATCCAACAGTTCATAAAGCAAATATAAATTCAAAGGATGTTTGTCATAGTTTCAGTATCTGAGGTGTTTGACAAGACAACACACACCATCTATGAGCCCCTGGAAAGAGACGGAAATAATAATAAATGGACGACACAAGCGCTGAACATGACATGAGACTGTTAACGTTCTTGAAGTGAACAGAAATACATATTTGAAGCTGAATAAGGAGAAATGACAGCTTGGAGTGAAGGAACTGACATTTGTGGGAGACATCCTGAGCAGTGAAGGCATCAGAGCGGATCCCAGAAGAATCAACAATAGAGAATATGACGAGTTCAAAATGTAAGAAAGAGCTTTAATGGCAGGATTAACTACATGAGACAATTATTAACTAATCGCTCAGAAACAAACTAAAACAAATGACTGAAAAGAAAAGTGAATATTGAAGTATGATGACAGGAAACATGTTTATTCGTTAAAAAAGAAACAGACAGAAGATGTAATGTAAACAGCAAATGTTTGTCTGATATCAATGATGGACAGATATGTTGTTTGTGACTCTGGACAGTAGGGGGCGATGAGAGAAACAGAAAGAACGTGTTTAGATGTATGGAATACCAGAAATACACATTTATGCATGTATTTATCTCACAATAGCCATTTAATAGTCTTTTCCCCTGGATGTGGTTATTTACAAACACTTTATTATTCACTAATCTTGTCACTCATGGTATTCCATAGAATAGAGAATTAGGAAATACTCTTTATTTATCTGTTTTACATTATTTAAAATATTTTCTAACTTGTATTCCCCTTAATGTCTCTACATCCAAACATATTATATTACCTAATAATGACACACCTGGGGTGTATTTGACTATGATGGAAAGAAGCATTCTGGAAAATAACTGAAATACAGCATGAAGAAATAGATTAGAGTCTATCCCAGAGTTTAGGGGCGAGAGGCGGGGACATCCTGGACAGGAGGCCAGTCTGTCTCAGGGAACACAAAGACACATACGGACTTATTTTCCCCAAGTTCTCCATCAACCTCTGTATGTTTTTGGACTGTGGGAGGAAACCGGAGTGTCCGGAGTAAACCCACACAACACGAGGAGAACATACACACTCCACACATGAAGGTCATCCTCCCGACCTGGAAGCGAACCGACAACCTGGTGAAAGAGTTTCAGGTAGTTTGCTTTTTTAAAATATAATATACACGT
Organism: Callionymus lyra; assembly: GCF_982586985.1. NCBI lineage: Eukaryota > Metazoa > Chordata > Actinopteri > Syngnathiformes > Callionymidae > Callionymus > Callionymus lyra. The sequence continues at coordinate 4,858,835 of NC_141819.1, forward strand.
GTTTGGATATTGATTTAGACATTTACAGTGGAGAGAACAAGTATTTGATACATTTTTGAAGTTTTCTCTCTTACAAAGCATGTAGAGTCTGTCATTTGTATCAAAGGTTCAACTTTGAAGGACAGAATCTAAAACTAAAATGCAGAAAATCACAGTTGATGATTTTTAAATCATTAATTTCCATTGTATTGCATGACATTAGTATTTGATGGTCCATCAACCAGTAAGAATTTAGGCTCAGACCTGTTAGTTCTTCTTTAAGAAGCTGTTCTCCACTCATTACCTGCTTTAACTGCACCTGTTTGAACTCATCACCTGTAGAAAAGACACCTGTCCACACACTCCAACCTCTCCACAATGGCCAAGACCAGAGAGCTGTGCAAGGACATCAGGGATCCAACTGTAGACCTGCACAAGGCTGGGATGGACTACAGGACAATAGACCAGCAGCTCGGTGAGAAGAACAACTGTTGGTGCAATTATCAGAAAATGGAAGAAGTTCAAGACGACGGTCGATCTCCCTCGGTCTGGAAGCTCCATGCAAGATCTCTCCTCGTGGGGCATCAAGGATCATGAGGACAGTGAGGGATGAGCGCAGAACTACATGGCAGGACCTGGTCAGTGACCTGAGTAGAGCTGGGACCACAGTCTCAAAGAAAACCATCAGTAACACACTCCGCCGTCATGGATTAAAATCCTGCAGTGCATGACAACGACACCAAACACACAGCCAGGGCGACGAAGGAGTGGCTCCGTAGGAAGCATCTCAAGGTCCTGGAGTGGCCTAGCCAGTCTCCAGACCTGAATCCTATTGAACATCTTTGGAGAGAGCTGAAAGCCCGTGTTGCCCAGAGACAGCCCTGAAACCTGAAGGCTCTGGAGAAGGTCTGTATGGAGGAGTGGTGCAAACCTGCTGAAGAACTACAGAAAACATCTGATCTCTGTTATTGTAAACAAAGGTTTCTGTAGCAAATATTGAGTTCTGTTCGTCTGATGTATCAAATACTTATGTCATGCAATTAAATGGAAATTAATTGTTTAAAAATCATGTTTGATGATTTTTCTGCATTTTTGTTTTAGATTCTGTCCTCACAGTTGAAGAGTAACTTTGATACAAATGACTGACTCTACATGCTTTAAGTGAGAAAACTTCAAAAACCAGGGGTGTATCAAATACTTGTTCTCTCCACTGTATGTGTATTTATTTCACATTAGTCATTTAAAGGTATTTTCCTCTGAATGTCACAATTTCCAAAATATGGATTTAGTGATGAACACAGACTATAATTTCTCTACCAGAAAAGCGTGATGATCTTTCTTGCTTTTCTTGAACTGCACCAGACCAATGTCCTTATGTCTGAACTGACTTTAGGTCCAATTACATTCATCTCCTCAGCAGTCTTCCTCAGTCCTCAAGATCAATCCTCAAAACTAAGGAATGAGGTTCATCTGAGGACTTAGAAATGGGACTCCCCTTAAAAGCAGATTCGTCATCATAGGTCGTCCATTACCGTCGACAGAATATGTTTTACAACAACAGAACCTGCAAGAATGGCTCCAGCAACAGTGTTGATGGTGGACTTTAGACATGTTTTTATCAGCTGCCAGACGCAGAGATGTTCCTCAGAGAAGAGTTTAGAAGTTGGTCAGTTCATCTGAGGAGTTCATGTTCATACTGTACAGAAATGAGAATCGAGGGGCGTGTTTGTCTGCGGCTCCTGGAATTGTGACTCATTTTATATCATATTTTTGCGAACTATAACCACAGAAAACAGCGACAAGACATCAACAGATTCTTCCAATTTATTTTTGAAACTTTTTTTCATCCACAATGTCATGGACTCGTCAGAAAACAGAAGCGTCGAGAGCAGGCGCAGCAAAGCCCCGGAGGCTAACATGAACGCCCGCTTAGCAGCCAACTTTTGCAGCCATGATGGACTCTCTAGAAGCAACATCTTCCTCAAAACTCTTCACTGGCTACTGTTCGCTCTGAGATCGCAGCAGTACAACGAGAAGTGAGCGAGTGCATTGAGCCGCTGAAAGAGAAGAAAACACCAGCAGACCCTCCTGGATCTACAACACGCTGCTAGGGATCATGGCGACGACCTCGGAGCTCCAGGCCTCCGTGAACACCTGACCGCAGGTGAAGCGACTGGAGGAGCAATAATATCCCACTGGTGGGACTGATGGACCGGGACAAACCATTCTTCTCTACCGGGACAAACAATTCTTCATCTTCTCTACCGGGGCAAACCATTCTTCATCTTCTCTACCGGGGCAAACCATTCTTCATCTTCTCTACCGGGACAAACCATTCTTCTCTACCGGGGCAAACCATTCTTCATCTTCTCTACCGGGGCAAACCACTCTTCATCTTCTCTACCGGGGCAAACCACTCTTCATCTTCTCTACCGGGACAAACCATACCGGGGCAAACCATTCTTCATCTTCTCTACGAGGGCAAACCATTCTTCATCTTCTCTACCGGGACAAACCATTCTTCATCTTCTCTACCGGGGCAAACCATTCTTCATCTTCTCTACCGGGACAAACCATTCTTCGTCTTCTCTACCAGGGCAAACCATTCTTCATCTTCTCTACCAGGGCAAACCATTCTTCATCTTCTCTACCGGGGCAAACCATTCTTCGTCTTTTCTACCGGAGCAAACCATTCTTCGTCCTCTCTACCGGGGCAAACCATTCTTCGTCTTCTCTGCCGGGGCAAACCATTCTTCATCTTCTCTGCCGGGACAAACCATTCTTCGTCTTCTCTACCGGGGCAAACCATTCTTCGTCTTCTCTAGCGGGGCAAACCATTCTTCGTCTTCTCTACCGGGGCAAACCATTCTTCATTTTCTCTACCGGGGCAAACCATTCTTCATCTTCTCTACTGGGGCAAACCATTCTTCATCTTCTCTACTGGGACAAACCATTCTTCATCTTCTCTAACGAGACAAACCATTCATCATCTTCTCTACCAGGGCAAACCATTCTACATCTTTTCTACCGGGACAAACCATTCTTCATCTTCTCTACCGGGACAAACCATTCTTCGTCTTCTCTACCGGGGCAAACCATTCTTCATCTTCTCTACCGGGACAAACCATTCTTCATCTTCTCTACCGGGGCAAACCATTCTTCATCTCCTCTACCGGGGCAAACCATTCTTCATCTTCTCTACCGGGGCAAACCATTCTTCATCTTCTCTACCGGGACAAACCATTCTTCATCTTCTCTACCGGGGCAAACCATTCTTCATCTTCTCTACCGGGACAAACCATTCTTCATCTTCTCTACCGGGGCAAACCATTCTTCATCTTCTCTACCGGGGCAAACCATTCTTCGTCTTCTCTACCGGGGCAAACCATTCTTCTCTACCGGGGCAAACCATTCTTCGTCTTCTCTACCGGGGCAAACCATTCTTCTCTACCGGGGCAAACCATTCTTCGTCTTCTCTACCGGGGCAAACCATTCTTCTCTACCGGGGCAAACCATTCTTCATCTTCTCTACCGTGGCAAACCATTCTTCATCTTCTCTACCAGACCATTCTTCATCTTCTCTACCGGGGCAAACCATTCTTCGTCTTCTCTACCGGGGCAAACCATTCTTCATCTTCTCTACCGGGGCAAACCATTCTTCATCTTCTCTACCAGACCATTCTTCATCTTCTCTACCGGGGCAAACCATTCTTCGTCTTCTCTACCGGGGCAAACCATTCTTCATCTTCTCTACCGGGGCAAACCATTCTTCGTCTTCTCTACCGGGGCAAACCACTCTTCATCTTCTCTACCTGGGCAAACCATTCTTCATCTTCTCTACCGGGACAAACCATTCTTCATCATCTCTACCGGGGCAAACCATTCTTCATCTTCTCTACCGGGACAAACCACTCTTCAGCTGCTCTACCGGGGCAAACCATTCTTCATCTTCTCTACCTGGGCAAACCATTCTTCGTCTTCTCTACCGGGGCAAACCATTCTTCATCTCCTCTACCGGGACAACCCATACCGGGGCAAACTATTCTTCATCTTCTCTACCGGGGCAAACCATTCTTCATCTTCTCTACCGGGGCAAACCATTCTTCATCTCCTCTACCGGGGCAAACCATTCTTCATCTTCTATACCGGGACAAACCATTCTTCATCTTCTCTACCGGGGCAAACCATTCTTCATCTTCTCTACCGGAGCAAACCATTCTTCATCTTCTATACCGGGACAAACCATTCTTCATCTTCTCTACCTGGGCAAACCATTCTTCGTCTTCTCTACCGGGGCAAACCATTCTTCATCTCCTCTACCGGGACAACCCATACCGGGGCAAACTATTCTTCATCTTCTCTACCGGGGCAAACCATTCTTCATCTTCTCTACCGGGGCAAACCATTCTTCATCTCCTCTACCGGGGCAAACCATTCTTCATCTTCTATACCGGGACAAACCATTCTTCATCTTCTCTACCGGGGCAAACCATTCTTCATCTTCTCTACCGGGGCAAACCATTCTTCATCTTCTCTACCGGGACAAACCATTCTTCATCTCCTCTACCGGGGCAAACCATTCTTCATCTCCTCTACCGGGGCAAACCATTCTTCATCTTCTCTACCGGGACAAACCATTCTTCATCTCCTCTACCGGGGCAAACCATTCTTCATCTTCTCTACCGGGGCAAACCATTCTTCATCTTCTCTACCGGGGCAAACCATTCTTCATCTTCTCTACCGGGGCAAACCATTCTTCATCTTCTCTACCGGGACAAACCATTCTTCATCTCCTCTACCGGGGCAAACCATTCTTCATCTTCTCTACCGGGGCAAACCATTCTTCATCTTCTCTACCGGGGCAAACCACTCTTAATCTTCTCTACCGGGGCAAACCATTCTTCATCCTCTCTACCGGGGCAAACCATTCTTCATCTTCTCTACCGGGACAAACCATATCTGGGCAAACCATTCTTCATCTTCTCTCCCGGGGCAAACCATTCTTCATCTTCTCTACCGGAGCAAACCATTCTTCATCTTCTCTACCGGGACAACCCATACCGGGGCAAACCATTCTTCATCTTCTCTACCGGGGCAAACCATTCTTCATCTTCTCTACCGGGACAAACCATTCTTCATCTCCTCTACCGGGGCAAACCATTCTTCGTCTTCTCTACCGGGGCAAACCATTCTTCATCTTCTCTACCGGGGCAAACCACTCTTCATCTTCTCTACCGGGGCAAACCATTCTTCATCTTCTCTACCGGGGCAAACCATTCTTCATCTTCTCTACCGGGACAAACCATATCTGGGCAAACCATTCTTCATCTTCTCTACCGGGGCAAACCATTCTTCATCTTCTCTACCGGAGCAAACCATTCTTCATCTTCTCTACCGGGACAACCCATACCGGGACAAACCATTCTTCATCTTCTCTACCAGGGCAAACCATTCTTCATCTTCTCTACCGGGACAAACCATTCTTCATCTCCTCTACCGGGGCAAACCATTCTTCGTCTTCTCTACCGGGGCAAACCATTCTTCATCTTCTCTACCGGGGCAAACCATTCTTCATCTTCTCTACCGGGGCAAACCATTCTTAGTCTTCTCTACCGGGGCAAACCATTTTTCGTCTTCTCTACCGGGGCAAACCATTCTTCGTCTTCTCTACCGGGGCAAACCATTCTTCATCTTCCCTACCGGAACAAACCATTCTTCATCTTCTCTACCGTGACAAACCATTCTTCATCTTCTCTACCGGGACAAACCATTCTTCATCTTCTCTACCGGGACAAACCATTCTTCATCTTCTCTACTGGGGCAAACCATTCTTCATCTTCTCTACCGGGACAAACCATTCTTCATCTTCTCTACCGGGGCAAACCACTCTTCATCTTCTCTACCGGGGCAAACCACTCTTCATCTTCTCTACCGGGGCAAACCATTCTTCATCTTCTCTACCTGGGCAAACCAATCTTCGTCTTCTCTACCGGGACAAACCATTTTTCATCTTCTCTACCGGGGCAAACCATTCTTCGTCTTCTCTACCGGGGCAAACCATTCTTCATCTTCTCTACCGGGGCAAACCATTCTTCATCTTCTCTACCGGGGCAAACCATTCTTCATCTTCTCTACCGGGACAAACCATTCTTCATCTTCTCTACCGGGGGAAATCATTCTTCATCTTCTCTACCGGGACAAACCATTCTTCATCTTCTCTACCGGGACAAACCATTCTTCGTCTTCTCTCCCTGGGCAAACCATTCTTCGTCTTCTCTACCGGGGCAAACCATTCTTCATCTTCTCTACCAGGGCAAACCATTCTGCATCTTCTCTAACGGGACAAACCATACCGGGGCAAACCATTCTTCATCTTCTCTACCGGGACAAACCATTCTTCATCTTCTCTACCGGGACAAACCATTCTTCATCTTCTCTACCGGGACAAACCATACCGGGGCAAACGATTCTTCATCTTCTCTACCGGGACAAACCATTCTTCATCTTCTCTACCGGGACAAACCATTCTTCATCTTCTCTACCGGGGGAAACCATTCTTCATCTTCTCTACCGGGGGAAACCATTCTTCATCTTCTCTACCGGGGCAAACCATTCTTCATCTTCTCTACCGGGACAAACCATTCTTCATCTTCTCTACCGGGACAAACCATTCTTTGTCTTCTCTCCCTGGGCAAACCATTCTTCGTCTTCTCTACCGGGGCAAACCATTCTTCATCTTCTCTACCAGGGCAAACCATTCTGCATCTTCTCTAACGGGACAAACCATACCGGGGCAAACCATTCTTCATCTTCTCTACCGGGACAAACCATTCTTCATCTTCTCTACCGGGACAAACCATTCTTCATCTCCTCTACCGGGGCAAACCATTCTTCATCTTCTCTACCGGGGCAAACCATTCTTCATCTTCTCTACCGGGGCAAACCACTCTTAATCTTCTCTACCGGGGCAAACCATTCTTCATCCTCTCTACCGGGGCAAACCATTCTTCATCTTCTCTACCGGGACAAACCATATCTGGGCAAACCATTCTTCATCTTCTCTCCCGGGGCAAACCATTCTTCATCTTCTCTACCGGAGCAAACCATTCTTCATCTTCTCTACCGGGACAACCCATACCGGGGCAAACCATTCTTCATCTTCTCTACCGGGGCAAACCATTCTTCATCTTCTCTACCGGGACAAACCATTCTTCATCTCCTCTACCGGGGCAAACCATTCTTCGTCTTCTCTACCGGGGCAAACCATTCTTCATCTTCTCTACCGGGGCAAACCACTCTTCATCTTCTCTACCGGGGCAAACCATTCTTCATCTTCTCTACCGGGGCAAACCATTCTTCATCTTCTCTACCGGGACAAACCATATCTGGGCAAACCACTCTTCATCTTCTCTACCGGGGCAAACCATTCTTCATCTTCTCTACCGGGGCAAACCATTCTTCATCTTCTCTACCGGGACAAACCATATCTGGGCAAACCATTCTTCATCTTCTCTACCGGGGCAAACCATTCTTCATCTTCTCTACCGGAGCAAACCATTCTTCATCTTCTCTACCGGGACAACCCATACCGGGGCAAACCATTCTTCATCTTCTCTACCAGGGCAAACCATTCTTCATCTTCTCTACCGGGACAAACCATTCTTCATCTTCTCTACCGGGGCAAACCATTCTTCATCTTCTCTACCGGGGCAAACCATTCTTAGTCTTCTCTACCGGGGCAAACCATTTTTCGTCTTCTCTACCGGGGCAAACCATTCTTCGTCTTCTCTACCGGGGCAAACCATTCTTCATCTTCCCTACCGGAACAAACCATTCTTCATCTTCTCTACCGGGACAAACCATTCTTCATCTTCTCTACCGGGACAAACCATTCTTCATCTTCTCTACCGGGGCACACCATTCTTCATCTTCTCTACTGGGGCAAACCATTCTTCATCTTCTCTACCGGGACAAACCATTCTTCATCTTCTCTACCGGGGCAAACCACTCTTCATCTTCTCTACCGGGGCAAACCACTCTTCATCTTCTCTACCGGGGCAAACCATTCTTCATCTTCTCTACCTGGGCAAACCAATCTTCGTCTTCTCTACCGGGACAAACCATTTTTCATCTTCTCTACCGGGGCAAACCATTCTTCGTCTTCTCTACCGGGGCAAACCATTCTTCATCTTCTCTACCGGGGCAAACCATTCTTCATCTTCTCTACCGGGGCAAACCATTCTTCATCTTCTCTACCGGGACAAACCATTCTTCATCTTCTCTACCGGGGGAAACCATTCTTCATCTTCTCTACCGGGACAAACCATTCTTCATCTTCTCTACCGGGACAAACCATTCTTCGTCTTCTCTCCCTGGGCAAACCATTCTTCGTCTTCTCTACCGGGGCAAACCATTCTTCATCTTCTCTACCAGGGCAAACCATTCTGCATCTTCTCTAACGGGACAAACCATACCGGGGCAAACCATTCTTCATCTTCTCTACCGGGACAAACCATTCTTCATCTTCTCTACCGGGACAAACCATTCTTCATCTTCTCTACCGGGACAAACCATACCGGGGCAAACGATTCTTCATCTTCTCTACCGGGACAAACCATTCTTCATCTTCTCTACCGGGACAAACCATTCTTCATCTTCTCTACCGGGGGAAACCATTCTTCATCTTCTCTACCGGGGGAAACCATTCTTCATCTTCTCTACCGGGGCAAACCATTCTTCATCTTCTCTACCGGGACAAACCATTCTTCATCTTCTCTACCGGGACAAACCATTCTTTGTCTTCTCTCCCTGGGCAAACCATTCTTTGTCTTCTCTACCGGGGCAAACCATTCTTCATCTTCTCTACCGGGGCAAACCATTCTGCATCTTCTCTAACGGGACAAACCATACCGGGGCAAACCATTCTTCATCTTCTCTACCGGGACAAACCATTCTTCATCTTCTCTACCGGGACAAACCATTCTTCATCTTCTCTACCGGGACAAACCATACCGGGGCAAACCATTCTTCATCTTCTCTACCGGGACAAACCATTCTTCATCTTCTCTACCGGGACAAACCATTCTTCATCTTCTCTACCGGGCCAAACCATTCTTCATCTTCTCTACCGGGACAAACCATTCTTCATCTTCTCTACTGGGGCAAACCATTCTTCATCTTCTCTACCGGGACAAACCATTCTTCATCTTCTCTACCGGGGCAAACCATTCTTCATCTTCTCTACCGGGGCAAACCATTCTTCATCTTCTCTACCTGGGCAAACCAATCTTCGTCTTCTCTACCGGGACAAACCATTCTTCATCTTCTCTACCGGGGCAAACCATTCTTCATCTTCTCTACCGGGGGAAACCATTCTTCATCTTCTCTACCGGGACAAACCATTCTTCATCTTCTCTACCGGGGCAAACCATTCTTCATCTTCTCTACCGGGGGAAACCATTCTTCATCTTCTCTACCGGGGGAAACCATTCTTCATCTTCTCTACCGGGGCAAACGATTCTTCATCTTCTCTACCGGGACAAACCATTCTTCATCTTCTCTACCGGGACAAACCATTCTTCATCTTCTCAACCGGGGGAAACCATTCTTCATCTTCTCTACCGGGGGAAACCATTCTTCATCTTCTCTACCGGGGCAAACCATTCTTCATCTTCTCTACCGGGACAAACCATTCTTCATCTTCTCTACCGGGACAAACCATTCTTTGTCTTCTCTCCCTGGGCAAACCATTCTTCGTCTTCTCTACCGGGGCAAACCATTCTTCATCTTCTCTACCGGGGCAAACCATTCTGCATCTTCTCTAACGGGACAAACCATACCGGGGCAAACCATTCTTCATCTTCTCTACCGGGACAAACCATTCTTCATCTTCTCTACCGGGACAAACCATTCTTCATCTTCTCTACCGGGACAAACCATACCGGGGCAAACCATTCTTCATCTTCTCTACCGGGACAAACCATTCTTCATCTTCTCTACCGGGACAAACCATTCTTCATCTTCTCTACCGGGGCAAACCATTCTTCATCTTCTCTACCGGGACAAACCATTCTTCATCTTCTCTACCGGGACAAACCATTCTTCATCTTCTCTACTGGGGCAAACCATTCTTCATCTTCTCTACCGGGACAAACCATTCTTCATCTTCTCTACCGGGGCAAACCATTCTTCATCTTCTCTACCGGGGCAAACCATTCTTCATCTTCTCTACCTGGGCAAACCAATCTTCGTCTTCTCTACCGGGACAAACCATTCTTCATCTTCTCTACCGGGGCAAACCATTCTTCATCTTCTCTACCGGGGGAAACCATTCTTCATCTTCTCTACCGGGGCAAACCATTCTTCATCTTCTCTACCGGGACAAACCATTCTTCATCTTCTCTCCCTGGGCAAACCATTCTTCGTCTTCTCTACCGGGGCAAACCATTCTTCATCTTCTCTACAGGGGCAAACCATTCTGCATCTTCTCTAACGGGACAAACCATACCGGGGCAAACCATTCTTCATCTTCTCTACCGGGACAAACCATTCTTCATCTTCTCTACCGGGACAAACCATTCTTCATCTTCTCTACCGGGACAAACCATACTGGGGCAAACCATTCTTCATCTTCTCTACCGGGACAAACCATTCTTCATCTTCTCTACCGGGACAAACCATTCTTCATCTTCTGTACCGGGGGAAACCATTCTTCATCTTCTCTACCGGGACAAACCATTCTTCATCTTCTCTACCGGGGCAAACCATTCTTCATCTTCTCTACCGGGACAAACCATTTTTCATCTTCTCTACCGGAGCAAACCATTCTTCGTCTTCTCTACCGGGGCAAACCATTCTTCATCTTCTCTACCGGGGCAAACCATTCTTCATCTTCTCTACCGGGGCAAACCATTCTTCATCTTCTCTACCGGGGCAAACCATTCTTCATCTTCTCTACCGGGGCAAACCATTCTTCATCTTCTCTACCGGGGGAAACCATTCTTCATCTTCTCTACCGGGGCAAACCATTCTTCATCTTCTCTACCGGGACAAACCATTCTTCATCTTCTCTACCGGGACAAACCATTCTTCGTCTTCTCTACCGGGGCAAACCATTCTTCATCTTCTCTACTGGGGCAAACCATTCTGCATCTTCTCTAACGGGACAAACCATACCGGGGCAAACCATTCTTCATCTTCTCTACCGGGACAAACCATTCTTCATCTTCTCTACCGGGACAAACCATACCGGGGCAAACCATTCTTCATCTTCTCTACCGGGACAAACCATTCTTCATCTTCTCTACCGGGACAAACCATTCTTCATCTTCTCTACCGGGGCAAACCATTCTTCATCTTCTCTACCTGGGCAAACCAATCTTCTTCTTCTCTACCGGGACAAACCATTCTTCATCTTCTCTACCGGGGCAAACCATTCTTCATCTTCTCTACCTGGGCAAACCAATCTTCGTCTTCTCTACCGGGACAAACCATTCTTCATCTTCTCTACCGGGGCAAACCATTCTTCATCTTCTCTACCGGGGCAAACCATTCTTCATCTTCTCTACCGGGGGAAACCATTCTTCATCTTCTCTACCGGGACAAACCATTCTTCATCTTCTCTACCGGGGCAAACCATTCTTCATCTTCTCTACCGGGGGAAACCATTCTTCATCTTCTCTACCGGGGGAAACCATTCTTCATCTTCTCTACCGGGGCAAACCATTCTTCATCTTCTCTACCGGGACAAACCATTCTTCATCTTCTCTCCCTGGGCAAACCATTCTTCATCTTCTCTACCGGGGCAAACCATTCTGCATCTTTTCTAACGGGACAAACCATACCGGGGCAAACCATTCTTCATCTTCTCTACCGGGACAAACCATTCTTCATCTTCTCTACCGGGACAAACCATTCTTCATCTTCTCTACCGGGACAAACCATACCGGGGCAAACCATTCTTCATCTTCTCTACCGGGACAAACCATTCTTCATCTTCTCTACCGGGACAAACCATTCTTCATCTTCTGTACCGGGGGAAACCATTCTTCATCTTCTCTACCGGGGGAAACCATTCTTCATCTTCTCTACCGGGGCAAACCATCCTTCATCTTCTCTACCGGGACAAACCATTCTTCATCTTCTCTACCGGGACAAACCATTCTTCATCTTCTCTACCGGGGCAAACCATTCTTCATCTTCTCTACCAGACCATTCTTCATCTTCTCTACCGGGGCAAACCATTCTTCGTCTTCTCTACCGGGGCAAACCATTCTTCATCTTCTCTACCGGGGCAAACCATTCTTCGTCTTCTCTACCGGGGCAAACCACTCTTCATCTTCTCTACCTGGGCAAACCATTCTTCATCTTCTCTACCGGGACAAACCATTCTTCATCATCTCTACCGGGGCAAACCATTCTTCATCTTCTCTACCGGGACAAACCACTCTTCAGCTGCTCTACCGGGGCAAACCATTCTTCATCTTCTCTACCTGGGCAAACCATTCTTCGTCTTCTCTACCGGGGCAAACCATTCTTCATCTCCTCTACCGGGACAACCCATACCGGGGCAAACTATTCTTCATCTTCTCTACCGGGGCAAACCATTCTTCATCTTCTCTACCGGGGCAAACCATTCTTCATCTCCTCTACCGGGGCAAACCATTCTTCATCTTCTCTACCGGGGCAAACCATTCTTCATCTTCTATACCGGGACAAACCATTCTTCATCTTCTCTACCGGGGCAAACCATTCTTCATCTTCTCTACCGGAGCAAACCATTCTTCATCTTCTCTACCGGGACAACCCATACCGGGGCAAACCATTCTTCATCTTCTCTACCAGGGCAAACCATTCTTCATCTTCTCTACCGGGACAAACCATTCTTCATCTCCTCTACCGGGGCAAACCATTCTTCGTCTTCTCTACCGGGGCAAACCATTCTTCATCTTCTCTACCGGGGCAAACCATTCTTCATCTTCTCTACCGGGACAAACCATTCTTCATCTCCTCTACCGGGGCAAACCATTCTTCATCTCCTCTACCGGGGCAAACCATTCTTCATCTTCTCTACCGGGACAAACCATTCTTCATCTCCTCTACCGGGGCAAACCATTCTTCATCTTCTCTACCGGGGCAAACCATTCTTCATCTTCTCTACCGGGGCAAACCATTCTTCATCTTCTCTACCGGGGCAAACCATTCTTCATCTTCTCTACCGGGACAAACCATTCTTCATCTCCTCTACCGGGGCAAACCATTCTTCATCTTCTCTACCGGGGCAAACCATTCTTCATCTTCTCTACCGGGGCAAACCACTCTTAATCTTCTCTACCGGGGCAAACCATTCTTCATCCTCTCTACCGGGGCAAACCATTCTTCATCTTCTCTACCGGGACAAACCATATCTGGGCAAACCATTCTTCATCTTCTCTCCCGGGGCAAACCATTCTTCATCTTCTCTACCGGAGCAAACCATTCTTCATCTTCTCTACCGGGACAACCCATACCGGGGCAAACCATTCTTCATCTTCTCTACCGGGGCAAACCATTCTTCATCTTCTCTACCGGGACAAACCATTCTTCATCTCCTCTACCGGGACAACCCATACCGGGGCAAACCATTCTTCATCTTCTCTACCGGGGCAAACCATTCTTCATCTTCTCTACCGGGACAAACCATTCTTCATCTCCTCTACCGGGGCAAACCATTCTTCGTCTTCTCTACCGGGGCAAACCATTCTTCATCTTCTCTACCGGGGCAAACCACTCTTCATCTTCTCTACCGGGGCAAACCATTCTTCATCTTCTCTACCGGGGCAAACCATTCTTCATCTTCTCTACCGGGACAAACCATATCTGGGCAAACCATTCTTCATCTTCTCTACCGGGGCAAACCATTCTTCATCTTCTCTACCGGAGCAAACCATTCTTCATCTTCTCTACCGGGACAACCCATACCGGGGCAAACCATTCTTCATCTTCTCTACCAGGGCAAACCATTCTTCATCTTCTCTACCGGGACAAACCATTCTTCATCTCCTCTACCGGGGCAAACCATTCTTCGTCTTCTCTACCGGGGCAAACCATTCTTCATCTTCTCTACCGGGGCAAACCATTCTTCATCTTCTCTACCGGGGCAAACCATTCTTAGTCTTCTCTACCGGGGCAAACCATTTTTCGTCTTCTCTACCGGGGCAAACCATTCTTCGTCTTCTCTACCGGGGCAAACCATTCTTCATCTTCCCTACCGGAACAAACCATTCTTCATCTTCTCTACCGTGACAAACCATTCTTCATCTTCTCTACCGGGACAAACCATTCTTCATCTTCTCTACCGGGACAAACCATTCTTCATCTTCTCTACTGGGGCAAACCATTCTTCATCTTCTCTACCGGGACAAACCATTCTTCATCTTCTCTACCGGGGCAAACCACTCTTCATCTTCTCTACCGGGGCAAACCACTCTTCATCTTCTCTACCGGGGCAAACCATTCTTCATCTTCTCTACCTGGGCAAACCAATCTTCGTCTTCTCTACCGGGACAAACCATTTTTCATCTTCTCTACCGGGGCAAACCATTCTTCGTCTTCTCTACCGGGGCAAACCATTCTTCATCTTCTCTACCGGGGCAAACCATTCTTCATCTTCTCTACCGGGGCAAACCATTCTTCATCTTCTCTACCGGGACAAACCATTCTTCATCTTCTCTACCGGGGGAAATCATTCTTCATCTTCTCTACCGGGACAAACCATTCTTCATCTTCTCTACCGGGACAAACCATTCTTCGTCTTCTCTCCCTGGGCAAACCATTCTTCGTCTTCTCTACCGGGGCAAACCATTCTTCATCTTCTCTACCAGGGCAAACCATTCTGCATCTTCTCTAACGGGACAAACCATACCGGGGCAAACCATTCTTCATCTTCTCTACCGGGACAAACCATTCTTCATCTTCTCTACCGGGACAAACCATTCTTCATCTTCTCTACCGGGACAAACCATTCTTCATCTTCTCTACCGGGACAAACCATTCTTCATCTTCTCTACCGGGGGAAACCATTCTTCATCTTCTCTACCGGGGGAAACCATTCTTCATCTTCTCTACCGGGGCAAACCATTCTTCATCTTCTCTACCGGGACAAACCATTCTTCATCTTCTCTACCGGGACAAACCATTCTTTGTCTTCTCTCCCTGGGCAAACCATTCTTCGTCTTCTCTACCGGGGCAAACCATTCTTCATCTTCTCTACCAGGGCAAACCATTCTGCATCTTCTCTAACGGGACAAACCATACCGGGGCAAACCATTCTTCATCTTCTCTACCGGGACAAACCATTCTTCATCTTCTCTACCGGGACAAACCATTCTTCATCTCCTCTACCGGGGCAAACCATTCTTCATCTTCTCTACCGGGGCAAACCATTCTTCATCTTCTCTACCGGGGCAAACCACTCTTAATCTTCTCTACCGGGGCAAACCATTCTTCATCCTCTCTACCGGGGCAAACCATTCTTCATCTTCTCTACCGGGACAAACCATTCTTCATCTTCTCTACCGGGACAAACCATTCTTCATCTCCTCTACCGGGGCAAACCATTCTTCGTCTTCTCTACCGGGGCAAACCATTCTTCATCTTCTCTACCGGGGCAAACCACTCTTCATCTTCTCTACCGGGGCAAACCATTCTTCATCTTCTCTACCGGGGCAAACCATTCTTCATCTTCTCTACCGGGACAAACCATATCTGGGCAAACCATTCTTCATCTTCTCTACCGGGGCAAACCATTCTTCATCTTCTCTACCGGAGCAAACCATTCTTCATCTTCTCTACCGGGACAACCCATACCGGGGCAAACCATTCTTCATCTTCTCTACCAGGGCAAACCATTCTTCATCTTCTCTACCGGGACAAACCATTCTTCATCTCCTCTACCGGGGCAAACCATTCTTCGTCTTCTCTACCGGGGCAAACCATTCTTCATCTTCTCTACCGGGGCAAACCATTCTTCATCTTCTCTACCGGGGCAAACCATTCTTAGTCTTCTCTACCGGGGCAAACCATTTTTCGTCTTCTCTACCGGGGCAAACCATTCTTCGTCTTCTCTACCGGGGCAAACCATTCTTCATCTTCCCTACCGGAACAAACCATTCTTCATCTTCTCTACCGTGACAAACCATTCTTCATCTTCTCTACCGGGACAAACCATTCTTCATCTTCTCTACCGGGACAAACCATTCTTCATCTTCTCTACTGGGGCAAACCATTCTTCATCTTCTCTACCGGGACAAACCATTCTTCATCTTCTCTACCGGGGCAAACCACTCTTCATCTTCTCTACCGGGGCAAACCACTCTTCATCTTCTCTACCGGGGCAAACCATTCTTCATCTTCTCTACCTGGGCAAACCAATCTTCGTCTTCTCTACCGGGACAAACCATTTTTCATCTTCTCTACCGGGGCAAACCATTCTTCGTCTTCTCTACCGGGGCAAACCATTCTTCATCTTCTCTACCGGGGCAAACCATTCTTCATCTTCTCTACCGGGGCAAACCATTCTTCATCTTCTCTACCGGGACAAACCATTCTTCATCTTCTCTACCGGGGGAAATCATTCTTCATCTTCTCTACCGGGACAAACCATTCTTCATCTTCTCTACCGGGACAAACCATTCTTCGTCTTCTCTCCCTGGGCAAACCATTCTTCGTCTTCTCTACCGGGGCAAACCATTCTTCATCTTCTCTACCAGGGCAAACCATTCTGCATCTTCTCTAACGGGACAAACCATACCGGGGCAAACCATTCTTCATCTTCTCTACCGGGACAAACCATTCTTCATCTTCTCTACCGGGACAAACCATTCTTCATCTTCTCTACCGGGACAAACCATACCGGGGCAAACGATTCTTCATCTTCTCTACCGGGACAAACCATTCTTCATCTTCTCTACCGGGACAAACCATTCTTCATCTTCTCTACCGGGGGAAACCATTCTTCATCTTCTCTACCGGGGGAAACCATTCTTCATCTTCTCTACCGGGGCAAACCATTCTTCATCTTCTCTACCGGGACAAACCATTCTTCATCTTCTCTACCGGGACAAACCATTCTTTGTCTTCTCTCCCTGGGCAAACCATTCTTCGTCTTCTCTACCGGGGCAAACCATTCTTCATCTTCTCTACCAGGGCAAACCATTCTGCATCTTCTCTAACGGGACAAACCATACCGGGGCAAACCATTCTTCATCTTCTCTACCGGGACAAACCATTCTTCATCTTCTCTACCGGGACAAACCATTCTTCATCTCCTCTACCGGGGCAAACCATTCTTCATCTTCTCTACCGGGGCAAACCATTCTTCATCTTCTCTACCGGGGCAAACCACTCTTAATCTTCTCTACCGGGGCAAACCATTCTTCATCCTCTCTACCGGGGCAAACCATTCTTCATCTTCTCTACCGGGACAAACCATATCTGGGCAAACCATTCTTCATCTTCTCTCCCGGGGCAAACCATTCTTCATCTTCTCTACCGGAGCAAACCATTCTTCATCTTCTCTACCGGGACAACCCATACCGGGGCAAACCATTCTTCATCTTCTCTACCGGGGCAAACCATTCTTCATCTTCTCTACCGGGACAAACCATTCTTCATCTCCTCTACCGGGGCAAACCATTCTTCGTCTTCTCTACCGGGGCAAACCATTCTTCATCTTCTCTACCGGGGCAAACCACTCTTCATCTTCTCTACCGGGGCAAACCATTCTTCATCTTCTCTACCGGGGCAAACCATTCTTCATCTTCTCTACCGGGACAAACCATATCTGGGCAAACCACTCTTCATCTTCTCTACCGGGGCAAACCATTCTTCATCTTCTCTACCGGGGCAAACCATTCTTCATCTTCTCTACCGGGACAAACCATATCTGGGCAAACCATTCTTCATCTTCTCTACCGGGGCAAACCATTCTTCATCTTCTCTACCGGAGCAAACCATTCTTCATCTTCTCTACCGGGACAACCCATACCGGGGCAAACCATTCTTCATCTTCTCTACCAGGGCAAACCATTCTTCATCTTCTCTACCGGGACAAACCATTCTTCATCTTCTCTACCGGGGCAAACCATTCTTCATCTTCTCTACCGGGGCAAACCATTCTTAGTCTTCTCTACCGGGGCAAACCATTTTTCGTCTTCTCTACCGGGGCAAACCATTCTTCGTCTTCTCTACCGGGGCAAACCATTCTTCATCTTCCCTACCGGAACAAACCATTCTTCATCTTCTCTACCGGGACAAACCATTCTTCATCTTCTCTACCGGGACAAACCATTCTTCATCTTCTCTACCGGGACAAACCATTCTTCATCTTCTCTACTGGGGCAAACCATTCTTCATCTTCTCTACCGGGACAAACCATTCTTCATCTTCTCTACCGGGGCAAACCACTCTTCATCTTCTCTACCGGGGCAAACCACTCTTCATCTTCTCTACCGGGGCAAACCATTCTTCATCTTCTCTACCTGGGCAAACCAATCTTCGTCTTCTCTACCGGGACAAACCATTTTTCATCTTCTCTACCGGGGCAAACCATTCTTCGTCTTCTCTACCGGGGCAAACCATTCTTCATCTTCTCTACCGGGGCAAACCATTCTTCATCTTCTCTACCGGGGCAAACCATTCTTCATCTTCTCTACCGGGACAAACCATACCGGGGCAAACCATTCTTAGTCTTCTCTACCGGGGCAAACCATTTTTCGTCTTCTCTACCGGGGCAAACCATTCTTCGTCTTCTCTACCGGGGCAAACCATTCTTCATCTTCCCTACCGGAACAAACCATTCTTCATCTTCTCTACCGGGACAAACCATTCTTCATCTTCTCTACCGGGACAAACCATTCTTCATCTTCTCTACCGGGACAAACCATTCTTCATCTTCTCTACTGGGGCAAACCATTCTTCATCTTCTCTACCGGGACAAACCATTCTTCATCTTCTCTACCGGGGCAAACCACTCTTCATCTTCTCTACCGGGGCAAACCACTCTTCATCTTCTCTACCGGGGCAAACCATTCTTCATCTTCTCTACCTGGGCAAACCAATCTTCGTCTTCTCTACCGGGACAAACCATTTTTCATCTTCTCTACCGGGGCAAACCATTCTTCGTCTTCTCTACCGGGGCAAACCATTCTTCATCTTCTCTACCGGGGCAAACCATTCTTCATCTTCTCTACCGGGGCAAACCATTCTTCATCTTCTCTACCGGGACAAACCATTCTTCATCTTCTCTACCGGGGGAAACCATTCTTCATCTTCTCTACCGGGACAAACCATTCTTCATCTTCTCTACCGGGACAAACCATTCTTCGTCTTCTCTCCCTGGGCAAACCATTCTTCGTCTTCTCTACCGGGGCAAACCATTCTTCATCTTCTCTACCAGGGCAAACCATTCTGCATCTTCTCTAACGGGACAAACCATACCGGGGCAAACCATTCTTCATCTTCTCTACCGGGACAAACCATTCTTCATCTTCTCTACCGGGACAAACCATTCTTCATCTTCTCTACCGGGACAAACCATACCGGGGCAAACGATTCTTCATCTTCTCTACCGGGACAAACCATTCTTCATCTTCTCTACCGGGACAAACCATTCTTCATCTTCTCTACCGGGACAAACCATTCTTCATCTTCTCTACCGGGGGAAACCATTCTTCATCTTCTCTACCGGGGCAAACCATTCTTCATCTTCTCTACCGGGACAAACCATTCTTCATCTTCTCTACCGGGACAAACCATTCTTTGTCTTCTCTCCCTGGGCAAACCATTCTTTGTCTTCTCTACCGGGGCAAACCATTCTTCATCTTCTCTACCGGGGCAAACCATTCTGCATCTTCTCTAACGGGACAAACCATACCGGGGCAAACCATTCTTCATCTTCTCTACCGGGACAAACCATTCTTCATCTTCTCTACCGGGACAAACCATTCTTCATCTTCTCTACCGGGACAAACCATACCGGGGCAAACCATTCTTCATCTTCTCTACCGGGACAAACCATTCTTCATCTTCTCTACCGGGACAAACCATTCTTCATCTTCTCTACCGGGCCAAACCATTCTTCATCTTCTCTACCGGGACAAACCATTCTTCATCTTCTCTACTGGGGCAAACCATTCTTCATCTTCTCTACCGGGACAAACCATTCTTCATCTTCTCTACCGGGGCAAACCATTCTTCATCTTCTCTACCGGGGCAAACCATTCTTCATCTTCTCTACCTGGGCAAACCAATCTTCGTCTTCTCTACCGGGACAAACCATTCTTCATCTTCTCTACCGGGGCAAACCATTCTTCATCTTCTCTACCGGGGGAAACCATTCTTCATCTTCTCTACCGGGACAAACCATTCTTCATCTTCTCTACCGGGGCAAACCATTCTTCATCTTCTCTACCGGGGGAAACCATTCTTCATCTTCTCTACCGGGGGAAACCATTCTTCATCTTCTCTACCGGGGCAAACGATTCTTCATCTTCTCTACCGGGACAAACCATTCTTCATCTTCTCTACCGGGACAAACCATTCTTCATCTTCTCAACCGGGGGAAACCATTCTTCATCTTCTCTACCGGGGGAAACCATTCTTCATCTTCTCTACCGGGGCAAACCATTCTTCATCTTCTCTACCGGGACAAACCATTCTTCATCTTCTCTACCGGGACAAACCATTCTTTGTCTTCTCTCCCTGGGCAAACCATTCTTCGTCTTCTCTACCGGGGCAAACCATTCTTCATCTTCTCTACCGGGGCAAACCATTCTGCATCTTCTCTAACGGGACAAACCATACCGGGGCAAACCATTCTTCATCTTCTCTACCGGGACAAACCATTCTTCATCTTCTCTACCGGGACAAACCATTCTTCATCTTCTCTACCGGGACAAACCATACCGGGGCAAACCATTCTTCATCTTCTCTACCGGGACAAACCATTCTTCATCTTCTCTACCGGGACAAACCATTCTTCATCTTCTCTACCGGGGCAAACCATTCTTCATCTTCTCTACCGGGACAAACCATTCTTCATCTTCTCTACCGGGACAAACCATTCTTCATCTTCTCTACTGGGGCAAACCATTCTTCATCTTCTCTACCGGGACAAACCATTCTTCATCTTCTCTACCGGGGGAAACCATTCTTCATCTTCTCTACCGGGACAAACCATTCTTCATCTTCTCTACCGGGACAAACCATTCTTCGTCTTCTCTCCCTGGGCAAACCATTCTTCGTCTTCTCTACCGGGGCAAACCATTCTTCATCTTCTCTACCGGGGGAAACCATTCTTCATCTTCTCTACCGGGGCAAACCATTCTTCATCTTCTCTACCGGGACAAACCATTCTTCATCTTCTCTCCCTGGGCAAACCATTCTTCGTCTTCTCTACCGGGGCAAACCATTCTTCATCTTCTCTACCGGGGCAAACCATTCTGCATCTTCTCTAACGGGACAAACCATACCGGGGCAAACCATTCTTCATCTTCTCTACCGGGACAAACCATTCTTCATCTTCTCTACCGGGACAAACCATTCTTCATCTTCTCTACCGGGACAAACCATACTGGGGCAAACCATTCTTCATCTTCTCTACCGGGACAAACCATTCTTCATCTTCTCTACCGGGACAAACCATTCTTCATCTTCTGTACCGGGGGAAACCATTCTTCATCTTCTCTACCGGGACAAACCATTCTTCATCTTCTCTACCGGGGCAAACCATTCTTCATCTTCTCTACCGGGACAAACCATTTTTCATCTTCTCTACCGGAGCAAACCATTCTTCGTCTTCTCTACCGGGGCAAACCATTCTTCATCTTCTCTACCGGGGCAAACCATTCTTCATCTTCTCTACCGGGGCAAACCATTCTTCATCTTCTCTACCGGGGCAAACCATTCTTCATCTTCTCTACCGGGGCAAACCATTCTTCATCTTCTCTACCGGGGGAAACCATTCTTCATCTTCTCTACCGGGGCAAACCATTCTTCATCTTCTCTACCGGGACAAACCATTCTTCATCTTCTCTACCGGGACAAACCATTCTTCGTCTTCTCTACCGGGGCAAACCATTCTTCATCTTCTCTACTGGGGCAAACCATTCTGCATCTTCTCTAACGGGACAAACCATACCGGGGCAAACCATTCTTCATCTTCTCTACCGGGACAAACCATTCTTCATCTTCTCTACCGGGACAAACCATACCGGGGCAAACCATTCTTCATCTTCTCTACCGGGACAAACCATTCTTCATCTTCTCTACCGGGACAAACCATTCTTCATCTTCTCTACCGGGGCAAACCATTCTTCATCTTCTCTACCTGGGCAAACCAATCTTCTTCTTCTCTACCGGGACAAACCATTCTTCATCTTCTCTACCGGGGCAAACCATTCTTCATCTTCTCTACCTGGGCAAACCAATCTTCGTCTTCTCTACCGGGACAAACCATTCTTCATCTTCTCTACCGGGGCAAACCATTCTTCATCTTCTCTACCGGGGCAAACCATTCTTCATCTTCTCTACCGGGGGAAACCATTCTTCATCTTCTCTACCGGGACAAACCATTCTTCATCTTCTCTACCGGGGCAAACCATTCTTCATCTTCTCTACCGGGGGAAACCATTCTTCATCTTCTCTACCGGGGGAAACCATTCTTCATCTTCTCTACCGGGGCAAACCATTCTTCATCTTCTCTACCGGGACAAACCATTCTTCATCTTCTCTCCCTGGGCAAACCATTCTTCATCTTCTCTACCGGGGCAAACCATTCTGCATCTTTTCTAACGGGACAAACCATACCGGGGCAAACCATTCTTCATCTTCTCTACCGGGACAAACCATTCTTCATCTTCTCTACCGGGACAAACCATTCTTCATCTTCTCTACCGGGACAAACCATACCGGGGCAAACCATTCTTCATCTTCTCTACCGGGACAAACCATTCTTCATCTTCTCTACCGGGACAAACCATTCTTCATCTTCTGTACCGGGGGAAACCATTCTTCATCTTCTCTACCGGGGGAAACCATTCTTCATCTTCTCTACCGGGGCAAACCATTCTTCATCTTCTCTACCGGGACAAACCATTCTTCATCTTCTCTACCGGGACAAACCATTCTTCATCTTCTCTACCGGGACAAACCATACCGGGGCAAACCATTCTTCATCTTCTCTACCGGGACAAACCATTCTTCATCTTCTCTACCGGGACAAACCATTCTTCATCTTCTGTACCGGGGGAAACCATTCTTCATCTTCTCTACCGGGGGAAACCATTCTTCATCTTCTCTACCGGGGCAAACCATTCTTCATCTTCTCTACCGGGACAAACCATTCTTCATCTTCTCTACCGGGACAAACCATTCTTCGTCTTCTCTCCCTGGGCAAACCATTCTTCGTCTTCTCTACCGGGGCAAACCATTCTTCATCTTCTCTACCGGGGCAAACCATTCTTCATCTTCTCTACCGGGGCAAACCATTCTTCATTTTCTCTACCGGGACAAACCATTCTTCATCTTCTCTACCGGGGCAAACCATTCTTCATCTTCTCTACCGGGGCAAACCATTCTTCATCTTCTCTACTGGGGCAAACCATTCTTCATCCTCGCGGACTATCCACCCGCGGTTGCTAGGAGACGAGCAGCATCACGGAGGTGAAGCTCTGCACTCTTGCATCAAGTTTGTTCTTCAGGCGGTTCTCAGGATCACAACATCTGATGTGATAACGCATCGTTTCCAGGACCAGCAGCTGCATCTGACTTCGTTAAGAAACACCTGAAGAAGGTGGTGGATCCAAACACTTAAGTCGTTGTGGGGGAGCAAATATTCTGATTTGAATGTTGACAACAAGAAGTTCTCAGAGTGAGTTGTTGTCTATAAAGTTTTTGTGTTAAATATATCTTGTTTATATAGATTATCATTATCACATAAATATATATATACATGTATATTTATTTATTGTTGCGTCAAGTTTTGTTTGTTCAAGAGGTGTGAGACTAATATTTACTTGTGTTATTGTCACAATCCAGTTAGGAGCAGCAGTTTGTAGTGGAGGGTATGAAAGCTGCCAAGAGAGTGTGTTTGTTAGGGTTTGGGCGTGTCTCGTTTGGGGGTCACTTCTGCCAAGGAGGGTGGGTTTTGGGTTTTGTTGTTTTAAGGGATTGTTTTTGTTCTGTGTTTGATATTCATGCCTGGTCCGCCATCAGTGCGCATCTTCACCACTTTGTGTGCTTATTTATCTTTATTATTTCCTGTCTTTCAAGCATTATGCATAACTTTCTTCAGACATAATGGCATCTAACAGTAGAAAATTTTGTAGTTGGAATTGCAAAGGCCTCAACAATCCCATCAAGCGCAGTAAGGTGCTACACCATCTTAAACATCTAGGAGCAAAAATTGTCTATTTACAAGAGACTCATCTTAAAAATTCAGACCAAAGAAAGCTGAAGTGCAGTTGGATTGGTCAGAATTATCATCTTCATTCCACGGCAAGTCCAGGGGAGTGACTCTTCTGTGGCACAAATCAGTCCCCTTTGAATGCACAAGAACAATCACGGATCCAAACGGGCGTTATCTTGTTGTTGTTGGGAAACTGTGCCACACTCCAGTCATGCTCATCAATGTATGGTCCAAACTGGGATGACGAGGGCTTCTTTAAATCCTTATTCTCTAATTTACCAGACATATCTTCGCACCTCCCTACATTTGGAGACTTTAATTGCTGGCTAGACCCAAAACTCGATCGCTCTTCTAGTCGAAGTTGTTTACCCTCACGGTCGGCCAAAACTATCCAAATGTTTAAGGAGCAATTTTCAGTAATTGACCCTTGGCGATATCAAAATCCCACCACTAAAGCCTATTCATTCTTCTCAAATGTCCACCACACTTTCACACGTATAGATTATTTTCTTGTTGACAACCGATTTCTGCCACATATGAAGCAATTGTTATTTCAGATCATGCTCCGGTCAATATGACAATACATTGTGTAGATATGAATAACAGCCGCACTCCATGATGTTTAACAACCGTCTTTTGTCAAATGACGACTTTGTTAAATCTATATCAAAACAAATTTCTTTCTTAGTGTCAACAAGACCCCGGCAGTGTCAGCTTCACTGCTATGGGAAACTCTCAAGGCCTATATTAGAGGTGAAATAATCTCATACACTAACTACGAGAGAAGATTAAAAAACACTAAAATTAAAGAATTAACGAAACGCATCAGTCAGCTGGACTTGATCTACGCATCCTCCCCGTCACCTGACCTCTATAAGGAGCGCCTTTCCCTAAAAACTGAATTTGAACTATTATATATATATAGATTCAACTGTTACGATCATGGTGATAAGGCCAGTAAATTATTAGCATATCAGTTACGACAGATTTCAGCCTCACAACAAATAACTCAAATTCAAACTTCTGTAATAGCAACTGATCATAAAAAGATAAACAATGAGTTCAGAGACTTCTACAAAAATCTGTACAAGTCAGAGAATAAGGAAGATATTTCAGATTAAAAACATTTTTTTGACAATACAGTTGACTGTCACCTCAGGAACATCTTTCCTTTTATTTCTTGTTTATTTTAAATGCTTGTTTAGATTGACAATGTTATTATCTACAGGATGTGGGGTGGGGTGTGTGTATGTGGAAAAATTCCCGAAGGAGACCTCCTGAGGGATCAATAAAGTTTTACCTTACCTTACCTTACCTTACCTTACCTTACCAGGCATGTTTTCTTTTTGTTGTTTTGTTTTTATTTATTTATTTATTTTGTTTTGTTTTAGTTCTTTTTATCTTTTCTGTTAATTATACAAGTATGTATCTTTACGTATTTTCATTTTCTTTATGAATATACTGTATATGTTTGAGTGTGTGTGGATATATATGTATACTTTTATTTTTACAGCGGCAGAAATGTTATTTCTCTTCTTCTGATGGACATTTTCTTCTTTCATATTTTTTTTTATTTTCTGTGTATCATTCCATTTACGCTGTTGAGCTGTACTGGTTGTTTTATGTAAAAAGTCAATAAACAAATATCTTTAAAAAAATATATATATATATATATACATGTATCAAGACATTCATCATAAATGAAATGAAGTAAACAATGAAAGGACATTAAAAACAAAATAAATAATCAACAAAATGAAATAAATAATCAACAATACTTTAATAATCAACTTATAAACAGAATATCAACAAAAAAGCAAGTTAATGCACAGGTAGTGCAAGTGGAGGTGAGAGTGATGGTAGGACAGGGATGGAGTTTAGTCTCCTGACTGGTGGAAGAAGCTGACCTTTAACCTGCTGGTTCTGGCCTGAAGACTGCGCAGTCCTCTGCCTGACGGCAGCAGTGTTACTGCCGACCCTCACTGTCTGTGGTCTCCCCGTCAGGAAGTCCAACAACCAGTTGCACAGGGAGGTGTTGAGTCTCAACCGGTCCAGTTTGAGGATGAGCTGCTGGGGGATGATGGTGTTGAATGCTGAGCTGTATTCGATGAACAGCATTCTGACGAGTCTTTAGTCTCCAGGTGGGTGAGGGCTGAGTGGAGGGCAGCAGAGATGGTACCATCAGTCGAGCGGTCAGACCAATATGCAAACTGGAAGGGGTCCAGGGCGGGGGGGGAGCTCAGAGTTGATGTGCTGCAGGACTAGCCGCTCGAAGCACTTCATGAGGATGGGAGTGAGTGCGATCTGACGGTAGTCGTTGTAGCTGGAGGGGGACGACTTCTTCGGGACCGGCATGATGGGGGTGGCTTTGAGGCGGAGGACAACAGTTTGTCTCAGTGAGGAGTTGAAGTTATCATAATATGCATCATTTTTCTATCACAGTCTTTTCAGTAGATTGAGTCAAAACCTCTTTATTTACTGATCCTCCATAACTTTAAAATGTGTGATTCATACAGAACACTTTACAGATCCTTGAATCTTTGAGCCATTTATAGAAGTTGTTGACACAGTTGTTGAGATCCAGTCTTTCCTGGTCCAACCTGAGCAGAAGGTTTGATGAGGTTGAGGAAATGAAAGTCAAACCACTTCTCTCAAGTTAAGTTGATTTATTAACAAAAAGATTACAAGTTGGGTTGAATGTGAAGATACAGAGCTCAATCAAAACAATACTCAAAAAAGTACATACTTTAAAGATCAAGATAATACTGAGAACAACACAGGAGTTCGAGAAATTCAAGGAAAAGCCTGAACAAATAGAAACGTCTTAAGATGTTTCTTAAAGGAGTCAGTAGATCCATCAAGTGCAAAGAGAGAGGAAGATCTTCATAGTGACTAAATAAGAACATTTCAAAATAACACGCATGAAAAAACAATAAAACAATCATTCAAGGTTGACTCAGTGTGAATTATCATGTGACTTTTAGGTTACAATTACGTGTAAAACACTTTCCACACTGAGAACAGATGACAGGTTTTTCTCCAGTGTGTATAGTCATGTGACTCTGGCAAAGATGGTGGTGTTGACTCTGAGATGACAGACGGGACAGAGCTCACTCAGGCGGTGAACGACCTCATGATGGTAAGTTATATTCGGAAAATGAGCAAACATAGTTAAGCTTTGGATAACGTTGTATCTAGACACTCACCGACTGGATGTTTCCCGTTTTACGTTATGTATGCGTTTATACATGAACCATCCTTCATGGGATCATCATCGGATGGTTCGGGTTGTATGGGAGAAATATGATTAGTTTTGTGTACGTGTCTGACATAATAATGCTTAAGAACCTTACATAATCTCATGTACATATTTAACTAATATTAAACTATTTATTTTTAATACACTACTGATGATGATGATGTGCTTGTATTGGTCAACTAGCATAATTATCAATACTAATATCTCCCTTTTTTTCTAGATTGAAGATGATCCAGCTGTGGACAGAGAGGATCTCTGTACAAGCTCCATTATTGTTATGGTAAGGCTGATAAAAATAACTAACACCAAAAACTGCCTTTTTTTTAACAGTGCTGTGTTAGTGATTCACTAATATAACTAACAATACTAATCTTTTGTAGCCTGTAGAAGATGCTGCTGTTGATAAAGATGGTCAAGACAAGGAAGGTCTTCATGCAGCAGTTGATTATTCCATCAAACCAAAGCCAGAAACATTAGAACTCTTCCTTCATTTTCACCCACAGCAAAAGTCAGACAACCATGTAGTCTGAGGGCATTTTTCAGCAAAGATGGTTCAAACAGGATATGCTATCGTACGATAAGGACACAGGAGCACTCTTTGTTTCTTTGCATGGCTTATACTAATCCTAGGGATAGCGGCTCCTTCATCACAGGCATGAACAACTTAACACACATTCACCTTAGAGTCGATCAGCAGAGTGATATTCACCCAAATTGTGCCGAGTCATACTTCCTATGGTCGTCTAAAAAAACCATTAAGGACCTTCTCCTGGACCTCACATGTCTCTTCATAGACAGCAAGTCTGCAGGAGGCGAGAAGTGTTGGAGTGTCATAGACGTCATGAAGCTCATCAGCAGAAGAGGTTTGAGCGACAGAGTCAAGCTGAGGCAGCAACACACTGACTATGACACTATTGATCATGGGAAGTTTTTAGAAATAATTGTTTGAAATAACTTCTAATTAAGGTAAAATGATGTCTATTTACGTTGCTTTAATTATCAATTAAAATATTTATCTCTTTGGTTTTAACTAAGGCTTCGGATGTTTTAATTGCATTTCTGAATGTACTCTCAGCTCATGACATATTGTATTTTGTGATTTAAGTAATATTTTTGTTAAACGGACTTCTGCAAATATCAAGTTTTCACCCTTTTTTTTTCTCAAATATTATTTTTCAGTTTTCACTTTAGTTCTCATTTTCATAAATGTTGTGGGTTTAGTTTTCATGTACTACATAGTTAGCTTTGTTTTTCCATCTATTGATAACTAACATGTGCTTAGTGTTGAAATTGTGTTGCCATCTAGTGGTGTATTCATTGTATCAATGACCTGAGTAAAACCATGATGTTCTTTAAACTCACCACGCTACTGTACTTACTTAACTGCATTCTACTTTAGGGTTCAGGTAAATGTTTACTATATGATTTAGGTACAAAACAACGTAAAATACTTTTTATCAATGTACAGGCTTGATAGCCTCCCACACAAATTCACCATGATAGTAGTCAAGGTACTCATGAATCATAATCCAGTGGAATTTTAAAATGTCGTCATTAACATATGACTATATTTAATGATAATTTATTTCAAATTTTTACATTAAAATTACTCCAAATTTACCAGGATAGTAGTCAAGATCATCGTGAAGCATAATCCAGTGGAATTTTATACTAAGCTTTTAAGAGTATAATTCTATGATATTTAAAATAAATGTGTAGTTTTTTTTACATATTATATAATGATATGACTTTCAAATCCACGTCAAAAAACAGAGTTTAGATACATTTTCCGCTATATCCGTATTAACACAATTGTTGTTGGTTAAAATAAATAAATAAATACAATTATAAATATAAATAAATCTTATAATCGTTTACTCCAAAGACAGTAGAGCAGGATTGCATCAGGTTGAATAAAAACCACATAAAACATTATTACTGTTACTTTATTGCAGTTTTCAAGTGCTCTCATGTATCAGGTGGCGTTCAGCGTCTTTACCGTAAGCTTAGCAATAGACGCGCAAGGTTTTTTTTTAATGTGGGCTGAAGTGACGATCGTTCGCGGACTGCGGGCTCACGTGATGGCAGTCATAAAGTGGGCCGGTCTGTTTGTGACTCCCGGGCCTCTTCACCGTCCCAGTCCGCCCTTGAACGCAATACAAACATTCGATTTCGGAAATAATTCGCTTTTCAAATAACAGAAATGTAAGAATGTTCCCCTTTCTATAACTCATTCTACCTGTCTGTATTTCGGATCATAAACACCTCAGTAATTATTTACTTTTCATTTCGATTTTTTTTCCTGATTTAAATTAATTATTTAATGTGTATGTGCCCACTTTATTGAACGAGACATTTTATTTTTATTTAATGAAAACTAAAAAAATACTGAGGTTTTTATGATCCGAACTACAGACAGGTAGAATGAGTTATAGAAAGGGGAATATTCTAAAAAATATTTATCTGATAAGCGAATTATTTCGTAACTCGAATGTTTGTATTGCATCCAGACCCGGCTGCAGAAAAACATTTAACATTTTTTTCAGGGGGACAAACTTTTCAACCTAAAAACGTATTGGCTTCAGGCTGAACAATGGCTCTGGATCGACTCGCACAGTACAGAGAAATAATTAAAAAACTAAAAAGTGACGGTTGATCCCAAAGTTAAAAAAAAAACTTACAACCAACAACAAAGTTTATTGCTGTGTCCATTTATTGAACTAAAGCACAACAGCTTCACTTCTACTAAAAATATAAGCACTGAAGTCAACCTGAACACTGGATTGAACAATCAAATACGTTTTAATCTCATTGAACAAAATCATGTCAGGTGTGATGTGTTTGATACTTGATGAAGCCCAGTTGCTGAAAAATATATATATTTTTAAAGGGCACCAAATGACCAGAGCCTTGTTTTTAAAAGGTACAATAAAAACACTGAACGGAGCCCAAGTCCAAGGCAGGTGGTGAGTTCAAGTGAAGGCTTTAGCTGCAGCTACTCTCTCAGTTTGAAGGTTCACTCCAGGGTTCAGGTTGACTTCAGTGTGTTTTCAGTAGACATGGATGGCGCTGCTTCCTGCTCTCCTTGTTACTTTTTCTTGTCAGGGTATTACGGATGTTCATAGTAAAAACCAAAACAAATTACTGACTCTATAAGCAACTTTAACCATTAATGTCAAACGATAACAATAACTGTAGTGGAACCTAATGACCACTTGAGTGCGCTGTTCTCTTGACATTGATGGATGTGTGTTGAGATCGAAGAAGATAATAAACGAACATATTTTGAATCCCGGATTGTTAGCGTTGTTGTGTTTTCTCACATGACAGTAACTACAGAGTTGAGCTACAACATTGTACATTTAAATCACCTGTAATAGGCGTAACAGCGCTTTGGCTTCGTTCGATAGAGCAGAGGGTTGACACTCTTATGTAAAAAAAAAACTACCTTCCTGCCAGGGCGGGCTCGGCTGACCCTGGGGGCGAGCACGGACCCCCAATACCCGCCCATGCCGCCGGGTCTGATTGCATCGTACAGTTGTGCGTTAATATTAGTAAAACAGTTTCAGCCAATCAGCGGCTTCGTCACATGTAGGCGGTTCTTCCGTTGGTGTCAAAGTCACGTATCGTCAGACCAGGAGAAGAAAGAAGAAGTACAGCGAGTTCATGACGCACTTTTATTTCAGTCCTGATCTTTGATACCAGCGTCAGAAGGAGTTGATCAGTGTCTTGTTCCATCAGTTCTGGTCAGAAGAAGCTGAATTCTGCTCCAACATGGACCTGAGACCACAGAAGAGAAGAAAGCTGCAGACAGGTCAGTGACTCTCTGACTCTCACACAAGTCAGCAGTTGATGAAATGAAATGAATCACAACGAGACGATCCATGTTGATGTTTTTAAACAACTGCAGCTCAATCTACAAATGATGACGCAGAAAATGTGAACAAAGTTGAAAGTGAAACCATATTCAAACACGTGACATGTGAATGTGTGTGTGTGCGTGCGTGTTTGTGCGCGGAGGGGGATTGAGTGTGTTTGTGCGCATGTGTGGGTTTGTTTGTGTTCGTGCGTGTATAGGGTGTGGGTGTTTTTGTGCGCGTGCATATTTGTTTAACTTCCTGATGAGGCAGTGGATAAGAATCAAGTCTTTTTCAACCACTGTGTCTAACTTGTCTATAAATATTCTTTATCAGTAAATAATATACTATTATTGTGTGTCTGTGCTGTTGTAGTGACTGTGAGTGTGATCATGTGAGTGTGTATTGTTAATATAGACCAGAAGTACCTTATAGTCGGTCACAAGCTACCGGTCGAGCCGTGACATAATACAATATGAAATAAGAAAATAGAATCATTCGGTACAATAACCATTTATATGACGTGCACAGCAGCCAATCAGAGCTCTGCTCTCTTACTGCGGTCAAATGAGCCGCGATCCAGCCGCAACTTTAAAAAAAACAACTTGCGCTTTTGTGAAGGCGTTACGGTAGTGAGAGAGATGTCTACGACACTATCACTGAGAGATTCTCAAAAATACTATTTATCTGGAATCTATTGAGAGAAAAGATACTTTACTATCACCATATCAGAGACACTTCTGTTGTAGATGTGAAGACTCGATGAGACCAGAGTCTCGTGTGAGACACTGTTGGAAGAAAAGCGGTGGAAATATGAAATATTTATTTTCTGCTGATCTGTTATAGTTTCCCGTTTATTCTTTTGTTTTCTTGCAAAATGATTAAATTACGGTTGTTTAAATAATTGTAGTACTGACTTATGACGTTCTATTTGCTTGTTTGTGCACAATGTATTTTATTATATTAATAGTTGACAAAGATCTGACTTTACTTTCATGTTAAGCAGGTTTTGACGTATAAGTGAACAAAGGTTCATGTAGTTTTAGGGTAGAAATATTGATTTATTATCAATTGAGTTCAGTGTATTGATGTCACTGTTATTCAATATGTGAGCGCAGCAAATTCCATATGTATCGAGAATAATAATGACGTGAAACTTGACTTCCTGACAGGTTTGAAGGTGTTCTATGTACATATTTACTGCTCAGATCCAGAGAAACATTAATATCAATATGATAAAAAATAAACACATGTCTGTAGATACATGAGTGGATAATAAATTATTTTCTAGCTTAAAAATATGTTGTTCATTCACTTGATTAATGATCTTTATTTATTAAGACAACATGATGTATATGAAGTTGTTTTCCAGGCATTTCACACAGTTAGGAAACAACGATAAGGAATTATAAGATTGTTTTTATAATGTAACAAACACAGTGGGATCCTTCAAGTCTTCTCTACGAGAGTCACAGACGTTCTTGTGAAACAACATCACGTCAGTCAGTTATATCAAAGTGAAGCTGCAGAATGAAAGCAGCTAAAGCCGGTTTCCTTCATGTGATCACGTGATCGGAGCTATATCCTTAAAAACACTTGTATAAATACACCATCACATAATAACTACATGCAAAGAAAACACTTTCATTTTAAAAACATAGTAAGAATAAGTGCATGTGTTGAGCAGGTGAGCCACAAATTCTAATGAAGCTCAGAGACGATCAGACCATCATCATCATCATCATCATCATCATCATTATCATCGTTATCATCATCATCATCATCATCATTTTCGTTTTAGTGACAATTTAGTGTGCATGGTGCACTAAATTTCGCATACTTACAATTGAGACGCACTTACGCACTAAAAATACTAACTTTGAGTACGCAAGTATGCGATTTGAGACACAGCACAAGAAAGGAGAAGACTGGAGCTCCAAGCAGCCTATTGTTCTCCTTCAATAATTGCAGGCAGGTGGAGCTGATGAGATGGTCTGGTCCCTCAGGTGAGTGCCAGGAGGGGTTGAAGAAAAGGGTTGGACTTTCTTTAGGAAGATTTGCTCTAATGGCTCAAAAACAAGGACCAGAAAGCCTGAGATCTCAGTGTGGAAAGAGATTTTACCGAGTAGAGAAGCTGCTAATGCTGGATAGTGGACGCCTCATTTCATAGATCCAAAAACACAATAATATTGATCATAGTTTTTACACTATGAGGCGAGAACAACTTTTGATGTTGACAAGAATGTCATGAGTGTGTTTGTGTGAAGCTGAAGACTCTGCTGAGACTCATGGTGAGGACAGAGACTCCTTTAAATACCCTCAGTGTGAGGAGCACGATGAACAGACCAGCACTCAGAGGTGAGACAAGGACCTCCAAGATTGTCCTCCATGTCTTCATTCTCACTCATTCTACTTCTGTGTTCAAGATCAAAGCAGCAACAAGAACCTGCTGGACCTGGACCAAGATCTGGACCAGAACCCTGCTGTGTGTCTCTGAAGAGTGATGCTTCAATGGGGAAATGGATTGACTTCAGAGGAAGTGAAGAGTCTCCAGGTGTGAGGTGAGAGTGAACAAGTGTGAGTCTACCAGGTTCATACACACATTAAACCAGAGAACTTTACTTCACTAACAACACCAGCAAAGCCTGGCTTCTATACATGCATTTATCTGAAGCTTTTCACAAGAGAATGATCACAAATAACAATCTCCTCAACAACACTGAACACAAATAAATAAGTGAATGGATGGCAAGTTTGCTGCTGTAGCAACAACACAATAAATAAATAACTTATAAACATCAACACCGAGGCTCAATCCCTGAACTCCTGCTTTAAAGCTGTTGGTTCTAGTCATGATCCATTCAGGCTAGTGACGCCACTGGAGCATCAACTTGAACTAATATCGGGGGCTTCGTAAACACAGACATTTCTTTCACGCTTCATCACTGCTACCGTAATGTTCTGTCATTACGCGCACTACAAATCTAGCGTCTGATGGTTTGACTCGGATAGTTTTTTTGTTTTTTTTAAGATTTCTTTATTGAGTTTTCAAAGTAAAGAAAAAAACACGACAAATAAAGAAGGAAAAGAAAAAAAAGATACAGAGAAAATAACAAAAGCTCAGACTAAAGTTCAGTTGACATTTCTCTTCTTTCAACGAAGTCAAATAAACTCCAAATTTAATAAATATGTCCAGCTTGTTCTTTCTAAAAAAAACATGTTCTTTCGTAAAAAGTCAATCCCTTGATCCATTTTTAGCACCTCCATGTCTAATTCTCACTCATTCTACTTCTGTGTTCAAGATCAAAGCAGCAGCAAGAACCTGCTGGACCTGGACCAAGATCTGGACCAGAACCCTGCTGTGTGTCTCTGAAGAGTGATCATTCAATGGGGAGATATATTGACTTCAGAGGAAGTGAAGAGTCTCCAGGTGTGAGGTGAGAGTGAACAAGTGTGAGTCTACCAGGTTCAAACTGACACATTAAACCAGAGAAGAGATAAAGACACAATTAAAAACCTCAAACGTTGCTTTCACAGTTGTAGTGCAGAGGTGGACATGTGCAGCAGTGTGAGGACATCTAGTGGTTCAGCTGGTGAATACCAGGATAGAAACAGATGAGAGTTGATCAGAGTTTTCTTTCAATAATAAGACCAAGAATGCTCATTTTTATAAAATTATATTTAAAATAAACATCTTAGCTTGACAAAATGTAAGTTCTAATGGAGATGAGCGTGGGTTTTAAAAGGAACCTTCTAGTTTGCTTTTGATCAGAACCTTCAACACGACAAGAGTTTATTTACAGTCTGATTTCATCTCTTCTTCTCAGAGTGGACCATCAGAACTCAGAGCTTCTCATTGGTCAGCAACATCCCTCACAACTGGAAATCAAATGGCTGGTATGTTCATAAACTAGAGGAGGTCCTCATCCTAGAGGTTCCTTCTGTTCATCATCCTTCAGCTGAATCCAAGTTAAAGCTTCTGGTCTTTGTGGTTCTTGAGATGATCCACTATCACTCTGACTTTCTTCTCTGTGATTCTGTTCCAGTCACTGGAGAGAAACTTCTACAACTATATGCAGAAGGAGCTGAAGAGAGTCTGGAGGTTTGTGAGTCCAGAGACTCCACAGACTGAGGAGGAAGATGAGAAGTGGAGAAGCATCAGAGAAGAATTCCTGAAGATCACAGTTCATCTACTGAAGGACATGGAGGAGGAGGATCTGGCCGAGCATCTGTGGAGCAGTAAGAACATGTGAACAAACATGATGAAGATGAAGAACACTTGGATCAGATCTGAAGATTTTACTCCATTTTCACCTTCTACAATCTTCTGACTCGTGTGACTTATGTCTTCATTCAGGAAGTCTTGCTTCAGAGTGTGGAGGACGACTGAAGAGGAGCCTGCAGAAGAAGTTCCACAGTGTGTCTGAGGGGGTCGCTAAAGCAGGAAACTCTGCTCCTCTGAATGAGATCTTCACTGAGCTCTACATCACTGAGGGGGGCACAGACCAGATCAACCAGGAGCACGAGGTCCGACAGATCGAAGCAGCCACCAGGAACCAGACCAGACCAGAAACCACCATCAGACAAGAAGACCTCTTTAAAGCCTCACCTGAACGACCAATCAGAACACTGCTGACGAAGGGTGTGGCTGGCATTGGGAAGACCCTCCTGACACAGAAGGTCACTCTGGACTGGGCTGAAGACAAAGCCCACCAGAACTTCCACTTCATCTTTCCTTTCACCTTCAGAGAGCTGAACCTGCTGAAGGAGAAGAAGTTGAGTTTGATGGAACTTGTTCATCTTTTCTTTCCTGAAACCAGAGAATCCAGACTCAGCAGCTTTGAAGGACTCCAGGTTCTGTTCATCTTTGATGGTCTGGACGAGTGTCGACTCCCTCTGGACTTCCTCAACAGTCGGCGCCTGATAGAAGCTACAGAGTCCACCTCAGTAGACGTCCTGCTGACAAACCTCATCAGGGGGGATCTTCTTCCCTCAGCTCGTCTCTGGATCACCGCACGACCTGCAGCAGCCAATCAGATCCCTCCTGAGTGTGTGGACATGGTGACAGAGGTCAGAGGGTTCAATGACCTCCAGAAGGAGGAGTACTTCAGGAAGAGGTTCAGAGATGAGGAGCAGACCAGCAGCATCATGTCTCACATCAGGAGGTCACGAAGCATCTACATCATGTGTCACATCCCGGTCTTCTGCTGGATCACTGCCACAGTTCTGGACATGTTGAAGAGCACAGAGACAGGACAGCTGCCCAACACCCTGACTGAGATGTTCATCTACTTCCTGGTGGTTCAGTTGAAAGTCAAGAAGCTGAAGTTCGACGGAGGATCTGGGACTGACACAGTTTCTGATCATAAGAGCAGGAAGATGATAAAGTCTCTGGGAAAACTGGCTTTTGAGCATCTGCAGAGAGGAAACTTGATCTTCTATAAGTCAGACCTCACAGAGTGTGACATCAACATCTCAGCAGCTTCAGTTTACTCAGGAGTGTTCACTCAGATCTTCAGAGAGGAGAGAGGACTGTACCAGGACAAGGTGTTCTGCTTCATCCACCTGAGTGTTCAGGAGTTTCTGGCTGCTCTTCACGTCCACCAGACCTTCATCAACTCTGGAGTCAACCTGATGGAATCAAAACTAACATCCAAATCTTCAAGATTGTTGAAAAACAAAAGTCAAACAGAAAGGTTCTACCAGACAGCAATAGATGAGACTCTAAAAAGTCCAAATGGACATCTGGACTTGTTCCTGCGCTTCCTTCTGGGTCTTTCTCTGCAGACCAGCCAGAGTCTCCTTCCAGGTTTGTTGACACAGACAGGAAGAAGCTCCTGGACCAATCACAACACAGCACAGCTCATCAAGAAGAAGATAAGTGAGGATGTGTCTCCAGAGAGAATCATCAACCTGTTCCACTGTCTGAATGAAGTGAAGGACACTTCTCTGGTGGAGGAGGTCCAACAGAAGCTGAGATCAGGACGTCTCTCTGATCGAATGTCTTCTGCTCAATGGTCGGCCCTGGCCTTCATCTTACTGTCCTCAGAGGAACATCTGGACGAGTTTGACCTGAAGAAATACTCAAGATATGGTTCAGAGAAGGTTCTTGAGAGGCTTCTGCCGGTGGTTCAAGCTGCAAACAAAGTTCTGTAAGTTGTTCAAACATTTCTGATGATATGAACTAAACATGAATGTTTGATTTACTCTTTGATGATTGTTGTGTTTGTCATCGTGTTTAACAAACTGATCCTAATTTAGACAAACCTTCCTCAAATATTCATACAATATGTGATTTTATGATGTAACTAGTTCAGTCTTGTCAAATAGAGAATTGAAAAGTAAAGATGTTACGTAGTTTATAAAAATATCATCTTAATAAATCATTGTAATGATAAACAAACAAGCGTCAACTTTAAATGAAAATGAATAATAATCAAAACGACATATTTAAAACAAGTGGCCTCATTAATTATACTGCGTATACACAAATGAATGTGTACGCAACATTTATTTATAGAAAATAAACTTAAGTTAGCATGTGTGACCTTCACAGCAGCTCTGAGCCTGATTTCTACAAAATCTTCATCTTAAATTCACATGAAGTTTCTTGAATGAAACAAAACCACGAAGGTTACATCAATAAAAATGCAGCTTTATTTAACTTTACTGTTTCATACAAAAGGTCAACTCTTGTCTTTTCTCAGGAAATGTGTTCTATAAAAATAAATAATAAAATCAAAGGGGTTCGTCTTCATAGTCCTCTTTGTCCGACTGCATGTATTTAATTAAAAATATTCATGTCAGGTATTACTTTAAGATTCTTTTTAAGCAAAATAAGTT
Source organism: Callionymus lyra (assembly GCF_982586985.1). Classification (NCBI taxonomy): domain Eukaryota; kingdom Metazoa; phylum Chordata; class Actinopteri; order Syngnathiformes; family Callionymidae; genus Callionymus; species Callionymus lyra. The sequence continues at coordinate 4,897,218 of NC_141819.1, forward strand.
GATAAATGTCACTTCCTGTTGGAGCAGTTGAATCTATTTTCAGCTCATGAACTGAATATTGAAAAACATTTGCTTTGTTTCTTATGCAAGTAGATCAGTGTCATCAGAGAATTGAAGGATTGAATTTAACATTTCATTTTATTAAAATGTTGTATTTTTTTAACCATAGAAATATTTTCTGAATCATTTAATTAAATAATTTGAATATATATTATATATTGGATTTTAAACACTTTCACATTTGTATATTAAATTAAAAAAGCCACTTGTCAAAAATATTGAATCTTGAATTTTTTTCATTTTATTTATTACTAAAATAACAATATTAAACTATAAATAAACTCTTTCAATTCTTGTCAAATAGAAAATTGAAAAAGTCACTTGTTGATGAAACTCATCTCTTTCACAGGCTGAACAGATGTGGACTGTCAGAGAGAAGTTGTTCACTTCTGTCCTCAGTCCTCAGCTCTCCGTCCTCTAGTCTGACTCTACTGGACCTGAGTCACAACAAGCTGCAGGATCCAGGAGTGGAGCTGCTGTCTGCTGGACTGAAGAGTCCACACTGTCACCTGGAGACTCTCAGGTCAGAACATCATCTTCTCTCTTCATGTCTGGTCCACAGTTCATCTGGTTTCTTGTCTCTCAGGAGAAATGAAGATAGAAATAAATGTCATGTTTCTAATATCTGGAGAGAAACTAGACGAGTGTCGTCTCAGCTCTTGTTTCCTGGTTGATGAAGCAACTGAGCCAGATTTCCTTGTTCGCAGACGATGTGTTGATAAATGTCACTTCCTGTTGAAGTATTATTTATTTTCAGCTCATGAACTGAATGTTGAAAAACACTTTATTTCATTTAATTTGATTAATCAAGATCAAGTTGATCACATGAAAACATTCACTGAAATACTTGTTCATGTTCCAACAATTCAGCATAAATCAATGATGTCTCACTAGTTTGTAGGAAAGTCTGTTTTTCTAAAGTAAATATTTAACAACAAACCACAACCTCAACATTGTTGTTACTCCTTCTTCATGTTTGTGTTTCTGTCGTCATGTTCAACATTTCACCCTCATTTATACCAACCTGATAAATATTCAAACAAACATGTGACCATGATCTTATGAAAGTAAATAGTTGATTGTTTTTAAATAAAGAATTGAAAAAGTCACTTGTTGATGCAACTCGTCTCTTTCACAGGCTGAGCTTCTGTTTCCTGTCAGAGAGAAGTTGTTCACTTCTGATATATATATATATATATTTTAATGATGTAGTTTTGAAGAGATAAAATTAAAATACAACATTTAAATATTCTTTTATTTCTATTTTGTTTACCTCTTCAAAACTCCAACATTAAGAAGAGGCACAAAATATTTATATTTCACAACATTTTCAAGCCTTCAAAAAACAACATTTTACACATTTGGGCAACAATTTTTTAATGTTATAGTTTTGAAGAGGTACAAAAAAACTACAACATTAAAATATAAATATTTTTTACCTCTTCAAAAGTACAACATTAAAATATAAATATTTTTTTACCTCTTCAAAACTCCAGGGTTAAAATTTATATTGGATTTTAAACACTTTGACATTTTTATAATGAATTTAAAAGGATACTTGTTGATAACAATATTAAACTATACGTGTGAAAAAAACCTTTACTCAATTAAAACATATTGTTTTTATCATAAATTATAAATAAATAAATAAACTCTTTCAATTCTTGTCAAATAGAAAATTGAAAAAGTCACTTGTTGATGAAACTCGTCTCTTTCACAGGCTGAGCAACTGTCGACTGTCAGAGAGAAGTTGTTCACTTCTGTCCTCAGTCCTCAGCTCTCCGTCCTCTAGTCTGACTCTACTGGACCTGAGTGACAACTGGAACCTGCAGGATCCAGGAGTGGAGCTGCTGTCTGCTGGACTGAAGAGTCCACACTGTCACCTGGAGACTCTCAGGTCAGAACATCATCTTTTCTACATCATCAAAGCTCAAATGTAAAGTCAGAGGTGGAAACACGAGTCAAAGTCTGTCATCACTTTGTTCTTCAGTGAAGCAGCTCATAGATACATTTGTATGTTTGTGTAGCAGGTAAAGATGTTACGTAGTTTATAAAAATATCATCTTAATAAATCATTGTAATGATGAACAAACAAGCGTCAACTTTAAATGAAAATGAATAATAATCAAAACAACAGTCCTTCATATTCTTTATCCAGTGTTCTCGCGTCATCTGTCTCGTAGAAGACAAAACACTTTAGAGTGGAATCTTGAGGTTTGTCTTTGATTTGTTTTCATTGTTTGTTTTTTCCACTGTTGTTGTCTCTGTTCTTCTCTTATGGTTCATCTGTTGTTCATGAGGTCTACGACTATTTTAACAGTCGACTGCTCACCAAATATTCAACCATTAAGTCGACTAATCGCATCATTCTTACATTTTTCTTCAATTTATCATGAAGTTTCTTTAATGAAACAAAACTACTTTACTTACTTTAAGATTCTTTTGAAGCTAAATATGTTCATAAATGTTCATTGAAGCCAATAAGTTTTGTTTGTCATGTCTTTTACTGAGACTCCAATTCATTCAGCAACAGTCCAAACCAACAGAGTCAAAACAACCATCAACGGAGACTTAAAACATAAACAAAAAAAAGTATTTTGTACACGTCAGTATTATTAAAGGAATCATAAATACTTTTGTCTTGTGACAGAGAAAACACTCAGAGTCGTGACTTTGACGAACTGAACCACATTAACAAGTCATTTCAAAGTCAATTGTTTACAATAAACGACTGTTTTTACTTGAATTTAATGTTGCAACTGTGTGAATAAAATCATTATAAAATAAAGATAAATAATACAATCATAAATAACTTAATTTCACTGACACTCACGTATAAAAAGTATAGTTTTGTAAAAGCATCAGTTAACAGTCAAATCATATATTGATGATCATTTTAAAGACGTGGTTAAAGTCATCATGTGTGGTGGATGTAAAGAGATCAATGAAAGTTGATGTCATTTGCTGTAAGATTAACTTCAAATGTGAAGAAGATATTTCTGTTTGATTATTGATTCTTTCAGGTAGTAGATCCAGATATGAACATTTTATTTTGTAACATTTAGGAAATCCATGTGTGGTGAGTTGTTTGTTTTTGTACAGTGTAGGCTGCCCTCATCGTGTACTGACACTATTGTTAACTCGTCATCTTCATCAGCCGCTGGTTACGACTTCTTCACCCTCATTTAGAGGATTAGCGCCCCCACAAACAGGTCAGGAGAGATGAAGTATTGACGTGACAACCAAGTGTGTTGTAAGAAAATATCAATATTTGTGCTCAGGTTATATACGGGTGTGAAAACTAACATGTTGGTAAGAAATGTCTTTCTCCAATGATTTGTGAGGCTCATCTACAACTACTTCACTTCACACTGAACACATGTGTCTCCATTTCTTGTTGAATCCATTGTGCTGATGGTTTCTGTGATCATTCTCCTGACATGTGACTGTTGCAACAATCAGTCTCATCAAGTTGATCATGGTTTTCAACATTTTCAAGGACAAACATTAAGAGAGAAAAGTGTAGATTTCCTACTTTGAATATGACGTGTTGATAAATGTCACTTCCTGTTGGAGCAGTTGAATCTATTTTCAGCTCATGAACTGAATATTGAAAAACATTTGCTTTGTTTCTTATGCAAGTAGATCAGTGTCATCAGAGAATTGAAGGATTGAATTTAACATTTAATTTTATTAAAATGTTCTATTTTTTTAACCATAGAAATATTTTCTGAATCATTTCATTAAATAATTTGAATATATATTATATATTGGATTTTAAACACTTTCAAATTTGTATATTAAATGAAAAAAAACACTTGTTAAAAATATTGAATCTTGATTTTTTTTTTCATTTTATTTATTACTAAAATAACAATATTAAACTATAAATAAACTCTTTCAATTCTTGTCAAATAGAAAATTAATAAGTAAGTAATACTTATTTATATAGCGCTTTTCCAGACCAGGGTCACAAAGCGCTTAAACAATCAAAACAATACTCAAAAAAGTATATACTTTAAAGATCAAGATAATACTGAGAACAACACAGGAGTTCCAGAAAATCAAGGAAAGGCCAGAACAAATAGAAACGTCTTAAGATGTTTCTTAAAGGAGTCAGTAGATCATCTTGAGCAAAGAGAGAGGAAGATCGTTTCAAAGCTTAGGAGCAACAGTCTGGAAGGATTTCTCTCCTCTGGTCCTGAGCACTTGTTGATGAAACTCGTCTCTTTCACAGGCTGAGCTTCTGTGAACTGTCAGAGAGAAGTTGTTCACTTCTGTCCTCAGTCCTCAGCTCTCCGTCCTCTAGTCTGACTCTACTGGACCTGAGTAACAACATCAAGCTGCAGGATCCAGGAGTGGAGCTGCTGTCTGCTGGACTGAAGAGTCCACACTGTCACCTGGAGACTCTCAGGTCAGAACATCATCTTCTCTCTTCATGTCTGGTCCACAGTTCATCTGGTTTCTTGTCTCTCAGGAGAAATGAAGATAGAAATAAATGTCATGTTTCTAATATCTGGAGAGAAACTAGACGAGTGTCGTCTCAGCTCTTGTTTCCTGGTTGATGAAGCAACTGAGCCAGATTTCCTTGTTCGCAGACGATGTGTTGATAAATGTCACTTCCTGTTGAAGTATTATTTATTTTCAGCTCATGAACTGAATGTTGAAAAACACTTTATTTCATTTAATTTGATTAATCAAGATCAAGTTGATCACATGAAAACATTCACTGAAATACTTGTTCATGTTCCAACAATTCAGCATAAATCAATGATGTCTCACTAGTTTGTAGGAAAGTCTGTTTTTATAAAGTAAATATTTAACAACAAACCACAACCTCAACATTGTTGTTACTCCTTCTTCATGTTTGTGTTTCTGTCGTCATGTTCAACATTTCACCCTCATTTATACCAACCTGATAAATATTCAAACAAACATGTGACCATGATCTTATGAAAGTCAATAGTTGATAGTTTTTAAATATAGAATTGAAAAAGTCACTTGTTGATGAAACTCGTCTCTTTCACAGCCTGATCAACTGTTTCCTGTCCGAGAGAAGTTGTTCACTTCTGTCCTCAGTCCTCAGCTCTCCGTCCTCTAGTCTGACTCTACTGGACCTGAGTGACAACAAGCTGCAGGATCCAGGAGTGGAGCTGCTGTCTGCTGGACTGAAGAGTCCACACTGTCACCTGGAGACTCTCAGGTCAGAACATCATCTTTTCTACATCATCAAAGCTCAAATGTAAAGTCAGAGGTGGAAACACGAGTCAAAGTCTGTCATCACTTTGTTCTTCAGTGAAGCAGCTCATAGATACATTTGTATGTTTGTGTAGCAGGTAAAGATGTTACGTAGTTTATAAAAATATCATCTTAATAAATAATTGTAATGATAAACAAACAAGCGTCAACTTTAAATGAAAATGAATAATAATCAAAACAACAGTCCTTCATATTCTTTATCCAGTGTTCTCGCGTCATCTGTCTCGTAGAAGACAAAACACTTTAGAGTGGAATCTTGAGGTTTGTCTTTGATTTGTTTTCATTGTTTGTTTTTTCCACCGTTGTTGTCTCTGTTCTTCTCTTATGGTTCATCTGTTGTTCATGAGGTCTACGACTATTTTAACAGTCGACTGGTCACCAAATATTCAACCATTAAGTCGACTAATCGCATCATTCTTACATTTTTCTTCAATTTATCATGAAGTTTCTTTAATGAAACAAAACTACTTTACTTACTTTAAGATTCTTTTGAAGCTAAATATGTTCATAAATGTTCATTGAAGCCAATAAGTTTTGTTTGTCATGTCTTTTCTGAGACTCCAATTCATTCAGCAACAGTCCAAACCAACAGAGTCAAAACAACCATCAACGGAGACTTAAAACATAAACAAAAAAAGTATTTTGTACACGTCAGTATTATTAAAGGAATCATAAATACTTTTGTCTTGTGACAGAGAAAACACTCAGAGTCGTGACTTTGACGAACTGAACCACATTAACAAGTCATTTCAAAGTCAATTGTTTACAATAAACGACTGTTTTTACTTGAATTTAATGTTGCAACTGTGTGAATAAAATCATTATAAAATAAAGATAAATAATACAATCATAAATAAATCAATTCCACTGACACTCACATATAAAAGTATAGTTTTGTAAAAGCATCAGTTAACAGTCAAATCATATATTGATGATCATTTTAAAGACGTGGTTAAAGTCATCATGTGTGGTGGATGTAAAGAGATCAATGAAAGTTGATGTCATTTGCTGTAAGATTAACTTCAAATGTGAAGAAGATATTTCTGTTTGATTATTGATTCTTTCAGGTAGTAGATCCAGATATGAACATTTTATTTTGTAACATTTAGGAAATCCATGTGTGGTGAGTTGTTTGTTTTTGTACAGTGTAGGCTGCCCTCATCGTGTACTGACACTATTGTTAACTCGTCATCTTCATCAGCCGCTGGTTACGACTTCTTCACCCTCATTTAGAGGATTAGCGCCCCCACAAACAGGACAGGAGAGATGAAGTATTGACGTGACAACCAAGTGTGTTGTAAGAAAATATCAATATTTGTGCTCAGGTTATATACGGGTGTGAAAACTAACATGTTGGTAAGAAATGTCTTTCTCCAATGATTTGTGAGGCTCATCTACAACTACTTCACTTCACACTGAACACATGTGTCTCCATTTCTTGTTGAATCCATTGTGCTGATGGTATCTGTGATCATTCTCCTGACATGTGACTGTTGCAACAATCAGTCTCATCAAGTTGATCATGGTTTTCAACATTTTCAAGGTCAAACATTAAGAGAGAAAAGTGTCGATTTCCTACTTTGAATATGACGTGTTGATAAATGTCACTTCCTGTTGGAGCAGTTGAATCTATTTTCAGCTCATGAACTGAATATTGAAAAACATTTGCTTTGTTTCTTATGCAAGTAGATCAGTGTCATCAGAGAATTGAAGGATTGAATTTAACATTTCATTTTATTGATTGTTGTATTTTTTTAACCATAGAATTATTTTCTGAAAAATTTAATTCAATAATTTAAATATTGAAAGGTTGGTTTTGTTTTCATTTAATAATGTAAACATTTTTTACACATAGAGTTTAATATATATATATATAATATATATTATTATATATTGGATTTTAAACACGTTTAAAAAATAAATTTAAAAGGATACTTGTTTAAAATATTGAATCTAGATTTTTTTAATTTATAATTCCATACCAGCATTTTTATAATGTCTGTGTTTTGAAGAGATAAAAAATACTTATATTTTAATTTTGTTGATTTAAAGAGGTAAAATATATATATATATATATATATATATATTTTAATGATGTAGTTTTTGTCACGGGTGGAACTCGGCAGGAGACCCAGAAGCGGAAGTGGACAAATATCCTCAGAGCAAATGTTCGAACAAAAGTCTTTTAATATTCCAAACGGTCGGAAAGGACCGAAACAAAAAAACAAATCAGGAACTCGGGACGAAGGCAGGACGCGGCTGGAGATCGGGATCTCAGATCCGGAACTAAAACAAAAGAGGAAAAAGACTCACGTGAGCAAAACAAGGCGCTGACAACGTCAGGGGTCTTCAGGGAAAAGTACATAGGTAACACGAGCAAAGAGAATCTACGAATGCCAACCTAGTCTGGAAACTCAATTCTCTGGCGAGTTCTTCAGGTCCGCGACGCTCCTTTTCTGTGGGAAGAACCCGCCATTCAATCACCCCCAGCCGCGCACCTGCCAGCGTCTGTCAAGACACAAAATAAAACACGAACCAAAACAGGAAACCGACTACAAAATAAAACAGGAAAGCACCAAAACATGACAGTTTTGAAGAGATAAAACTAAAATACAACATTTAAATATTCTTTTATTTCTATTTTGTTTACCTCTTCAAAACTCCAACATTAAGAAGAGGTACAAAATATTTATATTTCACAACTTTTTCAAGCCTTCAAAAAACAACATTTTACACATTTGGGCAACAATTTTTTAATGTTATAGTTTTGAAGAGGTACAAAAGAACTACAACATTGAAGTATAAATATTTTTTACCTCTTCAAAAGTACAACATTAAAATATAAATATTTTTTTACCTCTTCAAAACTCCAGGGTTAAAATTTATATTGGATTTTAAACACTTTGACATTTTTATAATGAATTTAAAAGGATACTTGTTGATAAAAATATTAAACTATACGTGTGGAAAAAAACCTTTACTCAATTAAAACATATTGTTTTTATCATAAATTATAAATAAATAAATAAAATCTTTCAATTCTTGTCAAATAGAAAATTGAAAAAGTCACTTGTTGATGAAACTCGTCTCTTTCACAGGCTGAGCTGGTGTGGACTGTCAGAGAGAAGTTGTTCACTTCTGTCCTCAGTCCTCAGCTCTCCGTCCTCTAGTCTGACTCTACTGGACCTGAGTGACAACAACCTGCAGGATCCAGGAGTGGAGCTGCTGTCTGCTGGACTGAAGAGTCCACACTGTCACCTGGAGACTCTCAGGTCAGAACATCATCTTCTCTTGGTTCTGATAAGTTTCTAAAAGTGTTTCTCCTTCATTTCAGTCTGTCAGAGTGTCAGATCTCAGCAGGAGGTTGTTCTTCTCTGGCCTCAGCTCTGACATTGAACCCATCCCACCTGAGAGAACTGGACCTGAGGAAGAATCATCCAGGAGGACCAGGACTGGAGCTGCTGTCTGCTGGACTGAAGAGTCCAGACTGGAGACTGGAGACTCTCAGGTATGAACAGAGCAGCAGAACTCACTGACTGAACTCCAAAGATCTTCAGACTGAACATTTGATGCTCAGACTCTTCATCTGAACTGAGCACATGAATCCAAACTCTGAGTTCCTCCATGTTCTCCTGCTGGACACCAGTGGAAGCATGAAGGAGACAGTTGAGACTGAGCAGCCTGTTTATAGATCCATCTTTGTTGTCATCAACAGTCATGACTGAGTCGTCCACTGAGAATGAAACAATATTCATGAAACATCTGAATCAAATGAATCTGATCTTCTGACTCTTTCTTCCTCCAGGCTGGATGACTGTGGACCAGAGATGTTAGACCTTCATCCATGAATGGTAAGTTTGATTCCATTGATTGACTTCAACATCAAAGCTCATCTGCTGACACAGCAGTTGAAGGTCTTTGTGGACATGGACTTGATGAAGAAGATTCCAGAACAAACGTGCAGATGTTAAAGACTCACAGTTACAGTATCAAGTGAAGCTCTGATTCCAAATCTTCAAGTCCTTCAGCTCAAAACTCTTCAGGAGCTTCAACATCAACATTGTTTCAGTTTGACTGTCAGTGGAGAACAAAGAAATATTTCTGTCAAATATTTGAAATCAGACGTGAGTTTGATCATCAACTCACAATGTTGAGTCACTTTAAACATCATTTCACACATGAATCACTTCATATTGAATCATGTGTTCACTTGAACATCTTCATCACAACTAGACTAGACTCATGTTAGCTACATGCTAGTTTAGCTGCTGACTTCATCTTCAAATCTGACATTCAAGATGATTCTGGGATGTTTCAGTCACATGGTTCTTCTCTCAAGTTCTCAGAAGAATGTTGACAGAACATTGACTCGTCTCAGTTTGGATCAGTATATGATCGTCAAGACAACGTTCTTCCACCATCATCACCTCATGTCTCTTCTTCTCTCAGTCTTCACTCTCACTGGACTCACACACAGCAGCGCCTCCTACTGTCCAACGACAACAGGAACTTGATGGAGGATCAGGATTATCTGGATCATCCTGACAGATTTGAAAAGCTGCGACTGGAGGTGGAGAGGAAGTGAGACTATCAGAGTGACTCTCAGAAGAAACACAAGAAAATATGTTATAAGTAAAATGTTTCCTAATATACCTGCTGGATTTGTTTCACGTTTGTTTGTGACTTTTATGATCTTTCTCTAGTTAAACCTCTTTTACTCTGAAAGTCAGTGGTTTAATGGTTATTTTTTCAAACTGTACTTCTCAACAGTAGCTAAACACGATCGTGACAGATTGACTTCATCTCATCTGTCGCCTAGAAATGATGTCATCAGAGGAACAGAGCGAGAGAAACAGGAATTAAAAAAGATCAACAAATTCAATCCTCTAGTCAAACAGCTTCAAAACATACAGTTCTTTGCACAATATTCTCAAAATCACACTATATTATATTTTATAAACTGATCATTTATGTTATAATCGACAAATGAATCTACACTTTGACAAATGTATCGTGAGACAATCTTGATCCAGTTTAGAGAGTTTTTCTTCCTTCATTAACTGCAAATGAAAGTGTGTTAAAGTAACAGTTGAATGTATTCAACATTATTTACTCAATCATGTAATAGTAGGTCAAATAAAACTATTACAACAGTTCTGGAATCATGAGATGTTTTAAGTCTTTTGTTGTCACACGTCTGTAGAAATAATTCACGCAAAATTCAAACTCATGTTCTACTCGCCCTCATGTCGACTAAGGGTTGGGATTATTTTGAGAGTAATGTGTTCTTTTTAGAGTTATAGACAAAAATGTTTGTTCATTTTAATGTAGCAACTGGAGCTCAGTTGTCTTTGTCTTCATCTTCGTCCAAAAAGACACATGAAAACATCCAAATACTGTACCTCCAAACTGCTCATCTGTAACTTTTGGATTGAAGCTCCACGTGAGAAGAAACGATCATAAAAACACTTAAATGAATCTATATTTTAAATGTGTTTGTAGTGAAAGATCTCAGTCTCTCAGTGTAAATCTTCTGCACTGAAATTTTCAATGTGTTTGATGAGGAAACACTAGCTGGAGCTGAGCCTGAGAACTTCAATAAATATATTTAATATTTAAACATTTAACAATAAACACGTACTTGGATCAAACCTCATATCATTTTTAAACGGAGGCGCCACCTACTGAGCATTAAACATGATGACACTGTTAGTGAAGCTTCATCTCACCATCACTAGTTTTGGATGACCAGCATGTCAGAGTAAGAAGAACACGCCGTACAACAGTGGTGCTTATTGAAGCCTCTAATATATAACAGGATTGAAAATAATTAGTTTTCCATTTTTACGGCTCCATTATTACAAACAACAGGTATTTACTTCCTGTGATGTGTTCAAGAGTTGGATTGTAAAACATTGACTGTAATCTACAGTTGCACCACTAGATGGAGCCATTGTCAATAAATAAACACACGAGTCACTCTATCATCACCTGTCGTGGTTCACTCCATCCCTGCAGCGAGGAAAACTTATCTTAGTCCTTGCAGAATTATTGACAGGACAGTGAAATATCTTAAACCACCACTAGAGGGAGCGATTTTCTCTCAGATTACAATTAGCAGCATTTTAGTCTTTCTTTATCCTTTAACTGACACATCGTCCTTTGTGTTGACATCAGGGGTGTCACACCCTGAAGATGACATGTATTGGTGAATCATATAATACTTATATAATACTTTATTATTTGTTTACTTTGAGCACTTTATATAGACCTGATGTTTTATTTGTTTTTCATTATTCAGAAGAAACAACAGCAACATTCTTTCCTGCTGGAGGAAACTGAAGGCAACACTTGAGACTCAAAAACAGCAGAATGTAGTTATAAAAGTGATTCACACGACACAACAATAATCATTAAATGTTGTTGTTTTTTTATCAAAGTCGCTTGATAATCTTGACAAAATTGCAACATATTCCATACGTTTCAAAGCGAAGGTGCGTCCGTTTCTCTTCCAGATCAGCTGTGCAGAGAAAAGTTGTTCTGGACATGTTAAGTCCTAAATGAAAGCAGCTTTGACTGTACAAAAAAAAAGAAGAAGAAGAAATAAGGACTCGTAGAGAGACTCCACACATGGTGAGACCATAATGTTCAGGGTCGGAGTCTCTCTGCACAACTTCTGGTCTGAGTGATTTGAAACACAGGGGCTCAGTAGCAGAGGTGTGTGTGTTAGTGACATAGTGGGGGGGCAGCACAGAACATATACAATGGACAGGCCAAGCACACAGCATGATTCCTTCCTGAGACATTGGTGTGTGTACAGTAACGATGGTCAAGATGATGTGAAGGCGTTTTGGCATCAAGTGTATCACAGGGTGTGAGGTTGCTCTGGATCCTGCATGTTTCTAACACAGGGGACGATGCGTGAGGACAAATATCAGAAGGACCTTCACGATCCCCCGTCCAGAGGGACCACTACAATCTAGTTTTCCCCACCACGACATGACACGGACCCACATAGAGGCTTTTGAGAATCACTTGTATTCAATACAGTGTGTATGTACACCACTCTTCACATGGATCAATATCATGAAGCTGCTACAGGAACGTCCGAGCCCGAGATGTGATCCACCTCAACACTTCCAGACTCCGTCTCTGTCTGCTACATGACCAGAAAGATATGCCCCGACTGGAGTGCTACTTGTTCATACCTACTGTACGTCAAAACAAAAGGGGGGGAACCGTGAACGCCTCATTCTGAACAGCCGGTGATTAGTTAAGTGTCCAGTTTTTAGTCGAACACAAAAACTTCCTTCAGTAAAATGTATTTCCTGGAATCACAAACCTATGAACAAAACACATAAAAGGTTTTTTCTTTTCAAAATCAAGTGAAGCCTAAAACTCTTCATAGTTTTGAAGAAATTAATACAACTTATATACATATTCCCTTTATAATGAATCTTCATGAACTGGATTTCTTGAAAAGACCTGTGACCATATCATACAATCATTTGTTTTCCATTCGTCTGGAAGCACAAAACAATACGTGGACAACAACCTGGAATAGACTGTGACACTCGTAGCGACTTTCTTTTTGTGCACATACATGTGAGGACTGGAAATAACTTCTGTTTGCTCTTTGTGTTCATCAGAATAATGTACACGTGACATCAAAGTCAAACATCTTCCTCAATACTCTCGGTGGGTACGAAAAGATCCAAACAGTGAAGGGATACAACAGTTTCTCATCTCAGAAAAGGTTTTCAGTCGCCCTCATGTCAAACACCATAGTTCATATCTATATGTATTTATATAACTTTGTCGGCCGTCACTACGCCGATTGTGTGGCTGGACTGCTTTGGTTGAGCTGGGCAGAGCTGCCTCTCCAGGCCTCCAGAGTTCTCCAACATCTCCTGGATGAGAGGAGTTATGGAGCCGGGGATTTCCATCTTGAGGGTGATGACTCGTTCAGCTCCTGCAGACAGAAGGAAACAACAAAACTCTTCCTCGCTTGTCTCTGTGTATCCATCATAATACATGAATACACCTTTTTAAAACTAAAAAATAAACATTTACCCTTGTTTTACACTGGCAAACAAACAACATTCTTTCTATTATGGCTTTCAAGCTACTAAGGAAGATAAAACTGACCTAAAAAAGTCTTTATCTCTAACAGTAGAGGGAGCCAGAAACAAATATGTTCAGCCTTCTGTAGCGCCCAGCAATATTAGATCTATTGATGTGTCGATGAAGCTTCATGAAGCAGGGTCATATTTTTCACAGATCAGTCCCTCCTGGAGGAGTGGGACCCCCACACTGCACTGCTGAACCGGGTTTATACCGGGGTCTCGGCTTACAGAGCAAAGAGTGACATCTAGTGGACTCAGGAAATAAGGACACTGTTTCATGAAGCTTCATCAACACATCACTTTATTAATTTAAAGTAAAAAAAAGATTTTATTTAATGTTTCTTTTGAGAGGATCTCTAGTTTCATTGTTCAGACCGACCCAAACACAAGATGAACCCTTTTATTTTTAGAACCGTGGTTCTACAAATGCTGTTACGCCCTCTACAGGCTGTCGCTATGGATTACGTCTCGAGCCTCAGCCTCGTCGCTGAGAAAGATGGACGAACTCGCCAGCAGGGGGCAGTAGGTTGTCTCTGTAGAAGGCCACATTACACACCTGGGATGGGTCGAGCAGCACCGGTCCATCGGCGCATGCATCAGGTTCGGAGAGCGAGTACTCGTAGCGTTGCATTGCTCGGTGCAACTGTGTTAAAAAGGAAGCAGATCTGACATGAAACAGCTCCGTCAAAATAGTTGTTCAATCAGACAGAAAGAAAGAAAAAATGAAATCAGCAAAGAAAAGAAAATATCTGCTTTGTGGGGTTTTTATGAACTTTTTTCAGCAAATAAGGTATTTCATTTAAGTAACCTATTGTTTACATTTAATCCTATACATTTTGTTTTGCATAATTTAAATGTTTTATTTTCAGATGATGCACAATTTAACTCATTTATGAATGTTTATTTTGGATTGATGGAATGATTGACAGCTGTGTTTCTCATGTTCCCGTGATTGACATGGGGCGGCGAATTGAGTGAGACCAGTGCTGTGTCTCAAATCGCATACTAGCGTACTAAAAGTTAGTATTTTTAGTACGTTAGTGTGTCTCAATTCTTAGTATGCGAAATTTAGTGCACCATGCATAACACTAACACGCCCACAAAACTAGCATGGTTCGATGGACACTAACCATACTATACAGCTGCCATTTTAGTGACGTTTTAAACGGAAGTTACGTCATATATAAATGCATATATATGCATATACTTAAATGTGTATTTTCAGCAGCAGTAGGAGGATAAACACGTCTTCGCTGCTGATACCAGCTTAAATATCTCGCGATTATTTAGATTCTCATATTTTTTCTTTATTTCTTTTTCTAAAGTTGCAATACGTGCTGCCAGCAGGTGTCGGCGATAGCGTTCAAACAGCTGCTTGAAACATCGTTAAATAGAAGTAGAAGAAGAAGCTGTCATGTGATTTCCGGTTAGTGTGTAGCTTCAGGGTTTGATTTGAGACGTACTATCTGCGGAGAATTTGCGTACTAGATAGTATGCATACTAAACTGATGCATACTAACTTCTAGCATACTAAGATTAGTATGCGATTTGAGACACAGCACAGGACTGTGTCGCAAATTGTTCACTTCTGCACTTACACTTAATATTTTAAGTGCACAAGTGTGTCCCAATTATCAGTGTGCAAAAATCTAGTCCACAATCTGCACTGAATTGGGAAAGTTGAGTGTGGATCGATGGACACTTTCCACCCTCAACGACCTCCATCTTAGTGACGTAGATCAAGCTAAACTGAAGCTAAACTGAAGCTAAACTGAAGCTAAACTGAAGCTAAACAGAAGCTAAACTGAAGCTAAACTGAAGCTAAACTGAAGCTACGTCACTGACGACACGTTTTCAGAGAAGATACCGACGTAAATGTCACACAACACAACAACAGTAATAACACAATGAAACACAACTTGACTTGTTTCAATTGGAGAAAAGTGTTGTCAAGTGTCAGTGATAGTGTTTCAAAGACTGGTTTCAATCAGTGTTAAAAAGTAGTAGAAGAAGAAGCTGTCGAGTCATTTCCTGTAAGTGTGTAGCAGCAGAGTTTTATTCGAGACAGTACTACCGTGGCCATTTATTTGGTGTTTTATGTTTCAATTATTTTCACTGGAATAATATAATTCAACCCAGTTGTTATTTTTGTGTTTTATCGATGTTTGTATCGCATTAAGACACTGTCGCTTTAAGACGGTCATTGTTTTACTTGTGTTCCACTGATGAGACTCAGGTGTTGAGATGCTTCAGCGGCTCAGAGACTGAGACACGTGTCATCGCTCCTGCATTGCAATTAAAACACTCGCTTGTCACTCCTAGGTGAGCCTAAACAATACGTTTATATTATTGTTCATATTTCTGTTTATATTTCTGTGTATAAATGAACGTTGTATCGAAGCAACTATTTACGTTTATGTGTATGAAGCTTGAACATTGTTTTGTAACTTCATGCAAGTGTACATTTTCTCAACAGTATTTTATATTATACTGTTTCACTTTGTTTGAAAGTGAGTTGAACTTTATATTTTGTTATCGCGTGGTGTTGAGATGCTTCAGCGGCTCAGAGACTGAGACACGTGTCATCGCTCCTGCATTTCTATTGAAACACTCGCTTGTCACTCCTAGAACTTCACTGTTCTTTGCTGGTTCCTGATTGTCACCGAAGGAGGACGAGTAAACATCTGTTCCACAAAGACTTCCAGGACAAACTAGAGTATTTCAGGATTGATACTCACTCTATGCACTTTTATTTTGCTCGTCAGCACAACAAACAGACAATATTATTTTTCGTTTGAAGACAATACATTTTCCAGCCAAGGAGGCTATTTTGTTTTTGTTTGGTTATTGAATACTTTGTAAAAGTATATTTTGTTTATATTTTTATAATAGTTTAGAGTAGGAGACAATATAATATAAATATTTATTTTCTCTACTGTGTATGTGGTGGATGAATGTTCTTCTGTCCATAATTATTTTATTTACTGGACTGATAGTTCACTGCTATCAACCCTACATTTTCCACATTGGTTACACATACACATCTTAATGTGTACTATAAACCAGTGCACACAGAGAAGTGTGTGATATGGGACACAGCCCGGGACTTTTAAATGCCGTTTTCAAGAGTTTGGATGGAGGACAACTGACGATCCGATGAGTTTGTGAGCAACCAAAAGGAACGAGAAAAGCTGGATGATGATTTTCTGTCAGCCCGACATTCAGAGATCATCAAAGATCCGGCATTTGAGTTGAGTTGAAGGAGCCACATATCCAATCCACCTGAGCCAACTGACCACCTCCAAGTCCCCCCCGACATGGAAGCCTCCCCCAAATCCATCAGACACTTGGGTACTTTTTTATTGATTGCTTTGCGGAGTGAAGCGGCCCCATCGTATCCGGTCTTACCGCACCTGAGCTACGATTCAGGCCTGCAACATTAATGTTCAATAATGATGGACAAACTGTTCATTATTTCGTGTTTTAGATCGAGTGACAAGTATAGTTTAAATTGAGAGTATTTTTGTTTGTCTTTGTCTTTTATAAGTACATTTATTTGTGATTGAACTACTTGTGGAACTTTTATTGTTTAATTATTTTACTGAAACTAAATTGGTGAATTCAGGTCCTGCAGACGTTTAGTAGAGCAGGATCTCTACAGATTGTATAAGTTAAAAATAATTGCAGTCGGGTTAAACCTAATACATCATTTCCAACAAAGATGAACCAAAAGTAATAAAATAAATCTGAACCTACATTGCTCTCCGTTTACATGTTGCATCCAAGGCTCCAAAAATGCTCTTTTCAGAGGCAGATGTCGGCGTCCCTCACTATAACTTCTTCTGCTGGGGCCCCTTTGTCCAGCACATAATCCAGCTTTAAACACATCACACAATTATTTTGACAATAAAACTTCAAGTGGTTCATTCATCTCCAGCCAATGGGGGGTGAGGAATCAGTAACAGCGCATCAATCCTGGGTCAAGACTGAATAGCTTAAAGAGGCAGTGCGTGATACAAATCACGCTCTTGACTCTCTGGTCCTTACACTCCTGACACGCTTGTCACTCTTGGGGTCCCATCCTCTCCTGTCTTTGACCCCGTTCCTGACTCCTGCCCCTTCCCTTCCTGCAACTTGGTGAGAGAAGCTTCCCAGCTTGACCATAGCTTCTCAAGACACAAGCAAGCTGCAACCCAATCTCCTGCAGCCAGCCAAGCAAGCCTGAACCAAGCAACCAAACTGCTCTTCCAGAAAAGACTTGTGACCCCTTGCACCGAGTAAAGATACATCTCTGGACAGTTACGCCAACTCGGTCAAGGGAGATCTTTGCCAGCCTGCAACAAAGGACCAGGACCGGACCCAATTTTTCATAGGTTTGTATAATCAATTTAAGAGCCTCTTACTCAGTAAAGAACATTAATCACAACAACACGAAGTGACTTCAGTAAATGAGATTGATTCAAAGTAGTGTTTCATAGTTAATTAATAACTCCAATGAATTAATCATTATCGATATAAATGTAAAAGTTTCCACTTTCAGATCTATTCATGGTCAGGCTCCTCCTTACATCACTGACCTGATCCAGCCTTACACCCCAGCTCGGGCTCTGAGGTCTGTGGATCAGAATCTACTGATGGTTTCTGGCACACGGTCCAGGACCAGAGGAGAGAAATCCTTCCAGACTGTTCGTTCAGGCTTTTCCTTGATTTTCTGGAACTCCTGTTGTGTTATCAGTTTTATCTTGATCTTTAAAGTATGTACTTTATTGAATATTGTTTTGATTGTTTAAGCACTTTGTGACCCTGGTCTAGAAAAGCGCTATATAAATAAAAAAATACTTACTTACTTACTTTGGACTAAGACTCAAAGGTGGTGCTTCTTTTCTTCAGGTCATGTTTACCTAGAGGCAATTTTAAAGTTAAATCTACCAGAAATGAGTTGTTCTGAAAATAAAAGTTTGTCTAAGGCAGGGGTCGCAACCTTTACCACTCAAAGAGCCATTTTGACCCGTTTCACAAATTTAAGAAAACAATGGGAGCCACAAAACTCTTTTGAAATTTAAAATGAAATAACACTGTATATCAATTTTTTTTGCTTTGTGCTATGTATAAACAAACTATTATGGGTTAAATTTATGAAATCAATGAACGACTGAAGAGAAATTGAAATACAATTTGTGTTGAAGGTTAAGTAAAATACTATTTAAGTCCTCCTTGTAGTAATGAAAAAACAAAATGCCAAACTTCAATTATCCACTGGCAGAGAACCAAAAATGCCGTCCTCTCTCTCTGTGCCGTCATCCTTCTACTGGCGCCGTGCCGTCAGCTGCCAACCTGAATAATAAAATGTCTATTTCACTGAACAATTAAAAAATGTGAATATTTGCCAAATTATAGGAAATTAAATCATTTATCATACTTGGTCAATGTTATTTCTGCTCCTGAACCGCAGCGCATAGCGTCTCCACATCAGGGCTGTATGACCTTTATCTTCACACAGGATTGTAGGCTCTCATCTGTGAGGCGTGTGCGATGTTTGTTTTTAATAAAGTTCATGTTGGAGAACACCTGCTCACATACAAATGTGGATCCAAAGATGGACTCCAAGTGCATACTTTTTCATGTCCACATAAAAGTCGGGGATAGCGTTCCAAGTTTCGAACACAAGTTTGTCTGGTTTGGGGAGGTTTTCAATATCACACCATTTGTGATTCTGAGCAAGAACGGCCTTCTGGCGTGAAACATCTTCAAGGTCCGCTGTCAGGCGCTTTAACTTGGACACCCACATGTCTTTGTTGGCTATGTCAGCCAGTTCCATTTCAAGATCAGGTGGACTCACACCTGGAAAGGCTGTCATATTCAACAGGGATGGATCGAGGCTGAGGGGAGTGACAGGGAAGGATAATGTGTTTTTTCCTCTGAACTCACTGAATCATTTCCCAAACGATGTTTGCATTGCAATGACTGCAGAATGTAAATACTCTAAATTCATGATGTGAGCTTTTTTGAACTCACTCAAACTGGGGAAGTGTGACAGTGTACCTTTCTGTAAATCTCTGGCAAGCACTGTCAACTTGCGCTCAAAAGCCAAAACCTCCTCCAACATGCACAGGGCTGTGTGTCCTTTCCCATGAAGAGCTGTGTTTAGCGTGTTCAGGTGCGCTGTCATGTCTACCATGAAGTGTAGCTTTTCCAGCCACTCTGGCTGTTCCAACACAGGATATGTGAGCCCTTTGCTGCCCAGAAATGTTTTCACCTCTTCCAGACACGCGGCAAAGCGTTTCAGCTCCTCGCCTCTAGACAGCCACCGGACTTTGTTGTGCAACAGGAGATCAGAATATGTGCTTTCCAGCTCGTCCAGCAAGGAACGAAACTGACGGTGATTTAAACCTTTCGCCATTATTTTATTGACAATCTGAATGACAACATTCATTACGTCTGTGCATTCCGGAGGAAATGTTTGAGCACACAGTGCCTCTTGGTGCAGGACGCAGTGAAAAGTCAGCAACTTTCTGTCCAGCAACTTCTGCAGTATAGCCACAAAGCCCTTGTGCGCTCCTGTCATACTCTGTGCCCCGTCTGTAGCCACTGACACCAGGTGGGCGGTGTTTATTCCTTTGGCTCTTAAACAATTCAAGACAGCCTCACAGACGTCCTCCCCCCGTGTTTGGCCTTTTAGTGGTATCAACTCAATCATTTCTTCCTGTGGCCCAGCAGAGTTTACATACCGGCAGAACAGCGCTATTTGTTCAATATCACCTTTGTCTTTGGATTCATCACAGGCAATTGAGTAGGCAACAGCTGAATTGATGTCTTTAATGTACTGTCTGGTGATGTCTTCTGCCATTTGTATGGTTCTGTCTTTGACAGTTTTTGCAGAGAGGGGCATATCCTTGATTTTCTGTACAATTTCACTCTTGTTTTTAAAGTCCGTGAATAGATGTTCTGAAATCCTAATGAAAGATTATTTTAAATATCTCCATCTGCAAACAGCTTCCCCTGCCTTACTATTTCCTGAGCTGCAACAAAACGAGCATATGTACTTATATTTGCAGACTTCATCCACTTCTTGAAGTGATTTTTGCTCAAATCACCTTCCGTGTCAGTTCAGAAACAGCTTTTTTTCTCTCATTTCCATCCGGATATTTTTGAGCAAATGCTGCGTGTTTATTTTGGAAATTGGCGACATTTGACTTTTTGTTGTTAGCGAGTTTCTCATTGCATATTAAGCACACAGGTAAACCAGTCTCGTCAGCAGTGAAAGCAAATGCATCTGCCCACGCAGCATTGAACGTTCTGTTTTCTTCAGACACTTTTCTTTTCTTTGAATTCTCCATAGTAAGCCTACCTGGGGTGGAAAAGTTAAAGTAACCAGACACTGGAGGGTGTCGCACATTGGAGGTTGTGACGTGTATCAAGAGCGACAAAAATATCTTAACACATTTTATAAGATCGCCATAATAATCTTAATAGAATTACATTTTGAAAATGAATGAACTAAAATCAAATACATTTGAATTAAATACTCATTAATTATTTTCAACTGCTGAGCCGCATCAGAGTGATCAAAGAGCCGCATGCTGCTCTGGAGCCGCGGGTTGCCGACCCCTGGTCTAAGGGCTATAATCTACTACAGAAGATTGGACAGAGATGTTTGGCCATGACTTCACTGTATCTGTTGTTTGATATCATTTGTATAAGGCAGATATTATTAAACATGACACCTATTTTCAGCATTTTCCAGTACAGGCAGATGGAACCAGCTGTGGAATTTTCATGATTATGGTAGAATGTTGCAATTTCCTCATTAAATGTTTTCTATTCAATAACCAAATGACTGTCCATCATATCCGTAGTATATGAAAGTAGTACCAGAAATGTTGTCTCTCATGTATTACAAAATGTAGTAACAACTATCAAGGCCTACATGGAGAGCGACATAATCAGGTAACAGGGATTGTGTACAGTAGTATATAATGATATATATAAGTATATAGGATACAATAAAATATTTATTTAGACTTTGTGACGATACGTTTTGTTTCCACTGTGTGTCAAGTACAATGGTACAAGGTCACCTGAGATTAATGAATTCACTTACTTTTACGCTTGTTTAATTCAACTCTTAAAAAACAGTCTTCTCTGAGGCTATAATCTCAGTGATCCAGAAAAAAAGAAAAAGACAAAGAAATTTGTGGAAATTATAGACCGATATCTGCACTAAATGTAGATTATTAAATATTTGCATCCATTATTTAAAAAAAAAAAGATGGAAAAATAATGTCAACTCTGATTAAAACGAACCAAACTGGCTTCATCTCAGGACGTGTAGCCCGAGATAATATTCGACGAACAATTCAAATAGTCAACTCTACAAAAAACAATAAAAGGTTCATTTGGAATGGAAAAAAGCAGAGAATAAAATACACAACAATCCATTTACCCAAATAAAAAGGTGTGATGGGGCTTCCCAATCTCAAGGACTACTTTTACGCAGCACAACTGAGAAGATCAGTTGGTTTGATGAAACCTATGATGAAAATGGAAGGATATCGAATCAAAAATAAATGACCTCCCGGTCCGATCACTTCTAGTAACAGTAAAATCATAAGAAAGTTATACAATATTCTTGCTCCTATCACTCTACACACTTTACAAGAGTGGTTTGAAATAATCCAACAAGAAAAGCAGGAAAAAGAAGTAAAAAACCTAAACTGGGTGTCATATGATGATGAATTCAAACCAAACCAACACGATATGAGATTCAAAGACTGGGAAAACAAAGGAATAACAGCAACTTGAACAATAACTAAAAAGGGTTTAATGAGTTTCCAGGAGCTTAAAACGATCTGGACTAGTTAAAGATGATTTCTTTCCATACTTGCAAATAAGAGACTACTATGTAAAGCAGATACAAAGCACGAGGACCCAGGAGGACTGCTTGAATGGATCTACAATACATACAGAGGAACACAATTCAGAGATATTAGCGCCATATATAAATGTTTGAGAACAACTCACTCTTTGTCAACTCTTTATTACTCCGAGAATGAAAAGTAAATTTGACGAATCAGGTGATACATGTTGGAGGATGTGTGGAGAGAAGGTTGTCCATCATGACCACATTTTTGGCAATGTACAACAATAACTATATTCTGGGAGAATGTAAATAGAACAATTGGAACCATTCTTGTCTATTCTGTGCCAAACACAAAAAACGATGTACCTGGGAAATATAAACGATGTGTTATGTCATGTAATGTGTATCTAATGCGAATAATGTTGGTTGCATGTAAAAAAGTTACGAGAAACTGGTTCAAAGCAGAAGCTCCTGATTTGCAGCAATGGATGAACATTATGAGGGAAATACGACTCATGGAGCAATTGACCTTGAAACTCAGACTGAAAGAAACTCTGTGGACCCGGCGTTTGAAAAAAAATTGGACTTCATTTGACACTATCACTCCTAAATGACTTTTGGACTTTGAATGATGGACATTTGAAACCTGTATGTTTTATTTTGTCTAGTTTATTTATTTGTGTGTTTGTTTGTTTTTATATTTGTTTTATGTGTTTGGAGATTTAAATTATGCAAAGTGTGGAGAAAGTTAATAAAAAGGAAAGTATTAAAAGAATAAAAGTAAGAAAACGGACCCTTGAGGTACACCACAGGAGACACTGGCTGTAGAACTTGAGGTGTATCCCATGGCGACCGCAAAGGTTCTGTTTAATAGGGAGGAAGAAAACCAGCTCAGTGCAGTTTCTCTGATGCCAACCCAAGAGTTAAGACGATCTATTAAAATATTGTGGTCAACAGTGTCGAAGTTTGCAGTAAAATCTAAAATAATGAAAATCACGCTTTCCTCTTTATCAGCAGCTAAAAACAAGTCATTAGTGACTTTTAAAAGTTCAGTCTCTGTACTGTGACCGGATCTTAAACCTGATTGAAATCTTTCAAATAAATTACATGAAGACATAAAATATAAAATTTGGAGGGACACCACCTTTTCTAAGACTTTGGCTAAAAACAGGAGTTTAGAAATTGATCTAAAATGAGTAAAAACTGGTCCAGGCTGGGTTTCTTCAAACGAGGTTGAACCACAGCATGTTTAAAAGAACTGAGGAAAAGAGAGCTGAATAAAATGTGTAAAACTGTGTTAAAAACATCCTTTAAAATTTTTCGTGGGAATGACACTGAGAGCACATGAAGTGCTTTTCATCTTGGATAAAGTCTTTGCCAAAACCGGGAGGTTCAGGATTAAAGCTGTTAAAAAAGCAGGAGTAAAATGCTCTGTGAAGGAGGATGTTGAGTGAGGGTTAAAAACATGTGAGCGAGTGAGTCGGAGGAGTTCGGGGGATGGAGTAACCAGGTCCATTGTTAATAGAACAGCTTTATGGTCCGACACTCAGATATCCTTCAGTGAAACTTTGGATGGGTTGAGGCCAGTGTGTATAAAACCATGTGTGTTGGTTTATCAATAATCTGTGATAAATTAAAAGAGTCGATTGTGTCAATAAAATGGATGAGTCCTGAGTCTTGAGCAGGTTCTGACTCTGACCTTGAAGCGCCGAAGAGTCGACGGTGTTTGACGTGTCCATGACTAGCATGTAGCCGGGAGTCGTGATGTCCAAATAAAACAGTTTCAAGTAAGAACCAATTAAAACTGCAATATGAACAGTCAAAGTGACGATAAAGGTGGATATAAAACCAGTAAAAACTAGTAAAATCAATGTTGACACACTGACGTGCTGATATACATATGTGTGTAATGGATACAAGTGTGTTTGCATGCAATTGTTCTGTGTGCAGTCATTTGGAAAAAGTGTGAAGCTGACATTGTGCTTATAGTTGTGTTAATCTGGGCTGGAGTTTTGCTCCTCGAGTATAAGGTTTTTATAATTGTGTATGACTTTTGATTTTAGTGTTCATGCAATACAAAAAACTGTAACATACTTACTATGGGTGCAACACCTTTACAAGTGGGCCCAGCAGACTTCAGCTTTCCTGACTCTAAAAGTTGCCTTGTTGGTGGAAAGTGAGGCCTTTTACAGACGAGGCCTACTGCCCCCTGCTGTGTGGAGCTCATCTTTTTTTTCTCGTTGTACTAGTTGCAATGACATTAAATGAGTAAACGGAAAGAATCATTTGTAGAACCATGGTTATGAAGATAAAGGGGTTCATGTTGTTTTTGGACAAAGAAACTAGAGATCCTCAGAAATTATATATATTTTTACTTTTAATTCCCTGCAGGAGAGAAATGAAAGCACGTACAGTCAATAAAATCTTGACAATGAACCAGAACACAAGGCTTGGTAACAGTCTAACAAGAAAGACCGGTTTCATGAGTCACGTACTTTTATTTCAGTCTAACCCTTTATACCAGCGTCAGAAGGAGTTGATCAGTGTCTTGTTCCATCAGTTCTGGTCAGAAGAAGCTGAATTCTGCTCCAACATGGACCTGAGACCAAAGAGGAGGAGGAGGAGAAGAAGAAAGCTGCAGACAGGTCAGTGACTCTCTGACTCTCACACAAGTCAGCAGTTGATGAAATGAAATGAATCACAACGAGACGATCCATGTTGATGTTTTTAAACAACTGCAGCTCAATCTACAAATGATGACGCAGAAAATCTGAATCTCACCACAATCAAACAACTGTGTGTGTGTGTGTTTGTATACTGTACGTGTGAGTATTTTTTTATGTTTGTACATGTGAGTATTTGTTTTGTATCTACATTTGCGTCTGTGCTTTAATGTTTGTGTGTTTGTGTGTGTGTGTGTGTGTGTGTGTGTGTGTGTGCTTGGGTGTGTTTCTGTGTGTGTGTGTGTGCGTGCATATTTGTTTAACTTCCTGATGAGGCTTTTTCAACCACTGTGTCTAACTTGTCTATAAATATTCTTTATCAGTAAATAATATACTATTATTGTGTGTCTGTGCTGTTGTAGTGACTGTGAGTGTGATCATGTGAGTGTGTATTGTTAATATAGACCAGAAGTACCTTATAGTCGGTCACAAGCTACCAGTCGAGCCGTGACATAATATAATATGAAATAAGAAAATAGAAGAAAAGCAATCAGTGAAATAACCATTCATGTGACATGAACATCAGCCAATCAGAGCTCTCTTCTCTTTCAGTGTGAGTGCAGCAAATTTCATACTTCAGGAATAATAATGGCATTAAACTTGACTTCTTGACAGGTTTGAAGGTGTTCTATGTACATATTTACTGCTCAGATCCATGTTTATCAGAGACACATAATATCAATATTGATTATAAATAAACACATGTTTTTAGATACATGAGTGGAAATTAAATTATTCGTAAACTTAAAAATATGTTTCGTTGTTATAAGTTGTTTTCCAGGCATTTAACGCAATTTGTAAAAAACGAGAAGCAATTATAAGCAAGAAAATGTTATTTGTAAAGCGCCTTTCTAGACCAGGGCCACAAAGCGCTTTGACAATCAAAAACAATAGTTAAAATATATACTTTAAAAGATCAAGACACGTAAGAAAAACACAGGAGTCCCAGAAAATCAGGGAAATGCACAAATAAGAATGATTTAAGATGTTTGTTGAAGGAGTCAGTAGATCATCAAACACAGATGTTTCTTGAAGGAGTCAGTAGATCATCAAACACAGATGTTTCTTGAAGGAGTCAGTAGATCATCAAACACAGATGTTTCTTGAAGGAGTCAGTAGATCATCAAACACAGATGTTTCTTGAAGGAGTCAGTAGATCATCAAACACAGATGTTTCTTGAAGGAGTCAGTAGATCATCAAACACAGAGATCGTTCCCAAGTTTAGGAGCAAAATAACCAGAGTTTCAGTTTTGTCCACATGTAGCTGCAAAGTGTTTTCACTCATTATTTGATTTCTAGCAAACAATTGACTAAGTTCAGCCTCTGGGGCTCAGTTGGATCAAAAGAGCAGTAGAGCTGGATGTCATCAGAGAAAATGTGGTAAGAAACATCAGGAAATCTCTGAATGACAAGGGGAATCAAGTACAGTAAAAAATAATAAAGGACCCAAAACAGAACCTTGAGGGACTCCACACAACAGATGATTCAGACCTTGTTTAATTGCCAGATACACTGAAACTGCCCAGAAAGGTATGACGAGGACCACTGTAACACAGACCCAGACAGTCTTCATCCCTCAGTCTTCTCAGCAGGATCTGGTGATCTACTGTGTCAAAGGCTGAGGACAGATCCAAGAGAACCAGAACAGTGTATTGACCCGAGTCAGCCAACATCATGATGTCACTGGACACTTTCAATAAAGCTGTCTCCGTAGAGTGATGTTTACGGAAGCCAGACTGAAACTTCTCATGGATGTCGCTCTGATCCAGGAACAGCTGCTCAGACACCACCTTCTCCAAGATCTTGGACAAGAAAGGGAGCTTAGAAATAGGCCTAAAATTACTGAGGTCAGTCGGGTCTAAGCCTGGCTTTTTGAGTAAAGGCTCCACAATGGCATGTTTAAATGCATTGGGGAAACCCCCTGTGGAAAGGGGGAGCTATTTACTATTTTGGTAACCCAGGGGCCATGCTACAACAGTATTGTTCATAA
The DNA here is from genome assembly GCF_982586985.1 of Callionymus lyra. Classification (NCBI taxonomy): domain Eukaryota; kingdom Metazoa; phylum Chordata; class Actinopteri; order Syngnathiformes; family Callionymidae; genus Callionymus; species Callionymus lyra. The sequence continues at coordinate 4,924,237 of NC_141819.1, forward strand.
TACAAAGAAAACAAAACAAAAAAAACACAATCAAGAGAAAAGATACTATATACTATATATATAATATAGGGGGGAACTAACAAAAAAGAAAAAAAATTCCAGCAGTGAAATTATGAGGGATTATCTGGATCAGTCCAGAACATTTTATCAACATCACAGGCGATATCTTCATTAACAAGACAATGAGGGAAGAAGCCGTCCATGTCGAATCCATCCTTGAATATGGCGTTGATTAGGTTACAGACCTCCTCTGTAGAGATCGTCAGAAAATATCTATATTTTATCTTTTAATTCCCTGCAGGAGAGAAATGAAAGCACGTACAGTAAATTAAATCTTGACAATGAACCAGAACACAAGGCTTGGTAACAGTCTAACAAGAAAGACCAGTTTCATGAGTCACATACTTTTATTTCAGTCTAACCCTTTATACCAGCGTCAGAAGGAGTTGATCAGTGTCTTGTTTGGTTAGTTCTGGTCAGAAGACCAGTGACTCATTTGTCTATAAATATTCTTTATGAGCAAATAATATAACATTAACTCGTGTCTGTGCTGTTGTAGTAACTGGGAGTGTAATCATGTGAGTGTGTATTGTTAATATAGACCAGAGCTGCCTTACAGTCGGTCGCGATCTACCGAAAGATAAGCAATCGGTGCAATAACCATGTGACATGCACATCAGCCAATCAGAGCTCTCTTCTCTTTCAGTGTGTGCGCAGCAAATTTTATATTTATCAAGAATAATAATATAACAATAATATTGACTTCCTGACAGGTTTGAAGGTGTTCTATGTACATATTTACTGCTCAGATCCATGTTTATCAGAGACACATTAATATCAATATTGATTGAAAATAAACATGTTTGTAGATACATGAGTGGATAATAAATTATTTGCAAACTTAAAAATATGTTTCTCATTCACTTAATTAATTATCTTTATTTATTAAGACAACATGATCGATTTATATTGAGTTGTTTTCCAGGCATTTCACACAATTAGGAAAAAACGATAAGGAATTATAAGATTGTTTTTATAACATAACAAACACAGTGGGATCCTTCAAGTCTTCTCTACGAGAGTCACAGACGTTCTTGTGAAACAACATCACGTCAGTCAGTTATATCAAAGTGAAGCTGCAGAATGAAAGCAGCTAAAGCCGGTTTCCTTCATGTGATCACGTGATCGAAGCTATATCCTTAAAAACACACTTGTATAAATACACCATCACATAATAACTACATGCAAAGAAAACACTTTCATTTTAAAAACATAGTAAGAATAAGTGCATGTGTTGAGCAGGTGAGCCACAAATTCTAATGAAGCTCAGAGACGATCAGAGCATCATCATCATCATCATCATCATCATCATCATCATTTTCGTTTTAGTGAAAATTTAGTGTGCATGGTGCACTAAATTTCGCATACTAAGAATTGAGACACTCTTATGCACTAAAAATACTAACTTTGAGTACGCAAGTATGCGATTTGAGACACAGCACAAGAAAGGAGAAGACTGGAGCTCCAAGCAGCCTATTGTTCTCCTTCAATAATTGCAGGCAGGTGGAGCTGATGAGATGGTCTGGTCCCTCAGGTGAGTGCCGACAGGAGGGATTGAAGAAAAGGGCTGGACTTTCTTTAGGAAGATTAGCTCTAATGGCTCAAAAACAAGGACCAGAAAGCCTGAGATCTCAGTGTGGAAAGAGATTTTATCGAGTAGAGAAGCTGCTAATGCTGGATAGTGGACGCCTCATTTCATAGTTCCATCTGCGTCTGTGGATAGAAGATACCTCAGTGTAGCACTTACTACAAATATTAATAGTGAGTTGTTGTGGGACTAGAAACTAGGTTCGTAGGAAGAGCAGTAAATTGGCTAAAATAATGATTGACAAGAGAACACATCACAGACCAAAAGTTTAGTTTAGATTGCCGGCTTTATCTAATGAGAATGAAAATAGTAGTTAGAAAATGGATCCTTTAGACATTTACAGACATGACATACATACAACATAGGAACACAAACATTCGCATAAATGCAAAATGAATTCGAAGAACCTGAGTTTTACTCAGTTACCTTTTAGATTAAGAAACCTTTTTGAATCCTTTAGTCTCTAGTTAACTTAACCTTAGTTAGTTTCAGTAGTCGAGTTATTATTTCAGAGCTCTTTTGTATTCTAGTTTGAATTGTTATCCAGTAAGTTTGAAGTTATTTTGACATAACTAGTTTCTTTCAAGTATTACAACCATGAACCACAGGGCATCTCACAAAACCCACATGAGAAAATGCAGTTGCAATCAACATTTCAGTTCAAAACATTCAAGATATGCACCATAGTATGAAACATAAAATAATAAACTGTTCAAGTGTCTATTCAATCAGTTTTTAGTGCTAAACAGTCCGTTAGCAGGTAAAAGGGAAACCGTTACCCTTCCACACAACAGCGCGAAGCAGTCCACGCACTGTTCACGTAATCCAGAGGGGAAAATGCGGTTTGAACCGGAACAGTCTTACCGCGGTCCTGGAGAGTATTCCTCGGCAGGGAAAGGGGGGAAAAACTTAAACAACGGGAACGCGATGTCCACTCTCCCAAAACACGAGAGAAAAGTGTCACAAAAACACACAGTTCAGTCGTAGCTCCTAGTTGGGTTAGCTCGCCATCCACTGTTCACGAGCACGCGCTGGGTGCTTGATCTTCAAAAGAAAAACTTTTCCTCCGCGAAGTTCGTCAATGACTCAAAACTAAAACGGTAAACAAAACCACAGTCTATCGACATAGACAGAAAGGTAAAGAAAACACTTGCAATAGGAAAATAAATCGTCAAAACACGTCTCTGGCAGAGACAATCATTTGCGCACAAAATATGCAATGCTCCGAATTGTCCACATGATGGCATGGTCGTGCAAATGAAGCCTCATGAGGCTTTGCTCCAAAGATGAACTACTCGGCTGCGAGGCTTCAGTGCTTCATGAGGCTTCATCTCGCCATCACTAGTCTCTGCTCTTCTCTTAACGGTTTCTTCTCCGGAGTTCTACACGAGCGAGCGCACCTGCTCTCACTTCCTGGATTCGGTTCCGCATCACCAACTATCAGCGCTGTGATTCGCTAATGGATATCAACCTCTTAACCAATGAAAAACAACAAAATACCACGCCATGAAATAATGTTTTAAATCGTATTTATCTATTTTAGATGTTTTAATGTCAGTAATGTAAGTTATTTAAATGATGAATTTCGTGTATTTATTTATTCTAATTTATAAACTATTTATTAACCTAAGGCTTATTTCACCTGGGTTACATCTGCTCCATCTAACCCTGCCTGTAGAGGGCGCAGAACGTGTGAAGTAAAATCTGTTTTCCTCTCATGAAAACAAGACATTATGAAAGGATTGATTATAGTTTTTACACTATGAGGCGAGAACAACTTTTGATGTTGACAAGAATGTCATGAGTGTGTTTGTGTGAAGGTGAAGACTCTGCTGAGACTCATGGTGAGGACAGAGACTCCTTTAAATACCCTCAGTGTGAGGAGCACGATGAACAGACCAGCACTCAGAGGTGAGACAAGGACCTCCAAGATTGTCCTCCATGTCTTCATTCTCACTCATTCTACTTCTGTGTTCAAGATCAAAGCAGCAGCAAGAACCTGCTGGACCTGGACCAAGATCTGGACCAGAACCCTGCTGTGTGTCTCTGAAGAGTGATGCTTCAATCCCTAGAGTGATTGACTTCAGAGGAAGTGAAGAGTCTCCAGGTGTGAGGTGAGAGTGAACAAGTGTGAGTCTACCAGGTTCATACACACATTAAACCAGAGAACTTTACTTCACTCATATCACCAGCAGGGGGAGATAAAGACACAATTAAAAAGCTCATGGGTTACGGAGCTATTTTTGTCTCACTTATATTTGTAACTGTTTAGAGGGTGATCTGCAAATATTCAATGGTTGCACGTGTGTTGTGATATCCACAAATGTAAAATTAATATTTGTCACTTTTTTTTTGTATTGACAAAACATTTGTACTTGTAAATATATAATTTTAATGTACAAAACAAAAATACATTTGTAAAACTTCAAAAAATTCTGTGTGTGAAAGTACGAAGTGATTTATATTTACCTGTTGCTGTTTTTTTATAGTGTTTTTTTTTATTTTATTTTACTTATTTGTTTTTGTTCAGTGTTGAAACATTATTTATATATTTTTGCCATTAGCCAACAACGAGAGGCATCATTTTAATTAATAATTAACATTACAAAATAGGCTACCTCTCGTTTTTTTTAGTTTTATTTATCAATCAATATTCTCACATTATAGACACCAGGTAGTTTATTCTGAAGAATGTACTACCTTAGAATTGTTAAGATTTGTTAGAATACTGTATTATTAACTATTACAGAGTAGAAAGTTTTTGAGGCTTGTTACGTGAATTTCTGGAATTCCAGATTTGCATTAAAGTCAGTTAAAAGTGTGGAGTTAAAAACCCTCGACTCCAATTGTGCCACAACTTCACATAGCAGTGTCTTCTTTTTTGAGGCTGCAGACCCTAAACTTATGTGAGCACATAATACCTCCTGGACAACTGGGTGAGCAAACCGAGCGCACCTCCACAAACTGAACCAAAGCCTGGCTTGTATACATGCATTTATCTGAAGCTTTTCACAAGAGAATGATCACAAATAACGATCTCCTCAACAACACTGAACACAAATAAATAAGTGAATGGATGGCAAGTTTGCTGCTGTAGCAACAACACAATAAATAAATAACATTTATAAACATCAACACCGAGGCTCAATCCCTGAACTCCTGCTTTAAAGCTGTTGGTTCTAGTCATGATCCATTCAGGCTAGTGACGCCACTGGAGCATCAACTTGAACTAATATCAGGAGCTTCGTAAACACAGACATTTCTTTCACGCTTCGTCACTGCTACCGTAATGTTCTGTCATTACGCGCACTACAAATCTAGCGTCTGATGGTTTGACTCGGATAGTTTTTTGTTTTTTTAAGATTTCTTTATTGAATTTTCAAAGTAAAGAAAAACACCACAAATAAAGAAGGAAAAGAAAAACAAAAGATACAGACTAAACAACAAAAGCTCAGACTAAAGTTCAGTTGACATTTCTCTTCTTTCAAGGAAGTCAAATAAACTCAAAATTTAATAAATATGTCCAGCTTGTTCTTTCTAAAAAAAACATGTTCTTTCGTAAAAAGTCAATCCCTTGATCCATTTTTAGCACCTCCATGTCTTCATTCTCACTCATTCTACTTCTGTGTTCAAGATCAAAGCAGCAGCAAGAACCTGCTGGACCTGGACCAAGATCTGGACCAGAACCCTGCTGTGTGTCTCTGAAGAGTGATCATTCAATGGGGAAATGGATTGACTTCAGAGGAAGTGAAGAGTCTCCAGGTGTGAGGTGAGAGTGAACAAGTGTGAGTCTACCAGGTTCATACACACATTAAACCAGAGAACTTCACTTCACTCACATCACCAGCAGGGGGAGATAAAGACACAATTAAAAACCTCAAACGTTGCTTTCACAGTTGTAGTGCAGAGGTGGACATGTGCAGCAGTGTGAGGACATCTAGTGGTTCAGCTGGTGAATACCAGGATAGAAACCGATGAGAGTTGATCAGAGTTGTGTTTTCATCAGGATCCAGCAGGAGGAACCAGAATATTCTGGACTGTTATGAGACTTTGAAGAACAAGACCGAGAAGAATCATTTTTTATCAAAATTATATTTAAAATAAACAGTCTGGCTTGACAAGATTTAAGTTCTAATGGAGATGAAAGTGGGTTTTAAAAGGAACCTTCTAGTTTACTTTTGATCAGAACCTTCAACACAACAAGAGTTTATTTACAGTTTGATTTCATCTCTTCTTCTCAGAGTGGACCATCAGAACTCAGAGCTTCTCATTGGTCAGCAACATCCTTCACAACTGGAAATCAAACGGCTGGTATGTTCATGAGCCAGAGGAGGTCCTCATCCTAGAGGTTCCTTCTGTTCATCATCCTTCAGCTGAATCCAAGTTAAAGCTTCTGGTCTTTGTGGTTCTTGAGATGATCCACTATCACTCTGACTTTCTTCTCTGTGATTCTGTTCCAGTCACTGGAGAGAAACTTCTACAACTATATGCAGAAGGAGCTGAAGAGAGTCTGGAGGTTTGTGAGTCCAGAGACTCCACAGACTGAGGAGGAAGATGAGAAGTGGAGAAGCATCAGAGAAGAATTCCTGAAGATCACAGTTCATCTCCTGAAGGACATGGAGGAGGAGGATCTGGCCGAGCGTCTGTGGAGCAGTAAGAACATGTGAACAAACATGATGAAGATGAAGAACACTTGCATCAGATCTGAAGATTTTACTCCATTTTCACCTTCTACAATCTTCTGACTCGTGTGACTTATGTCTTCATTCAGGAAGTCTTGCTTCAGAGTGTGGAGGACGACTGAAGAGGAGCCTGCAGAAGAAGTTCCACAGTGTGTCTGAGGGGGTCACTAAAGCAGGAAACTCTGCTCCTCTGAATGAGATCTTCACTGAGCTCTACATCACTGAGGGGGGCACAGACCAGGTCAACCAGGAGCACGAGGTCCGACAGATCGAAGCAGCCACCAGGAACCAGACCAGACCAGAAACCACCATCAGACAAGAAGACCTCTTTAAAGCCTCGCCTGAACGACCAATCAGAACACTGCTGACGAAGGGCGTGGCTGGCATTGGGAAGACCCTCCTGACACAGAAGGTCACTCTGGACTGGGCTGAAGACAAAGCCCACCAGAACTTCCACTTCTTGTTTCCTTTCACCTTCAGAGAGCTGAACCTGCTGAAAGAGAAGAAGTTGAGTTTGATGGAACTTGTTCATCTTTTCTTTCCTGAAACCAGAGAATCCAGACTCAGCAGCTTTGAAGGACTCCAGCTTCTGTTCATCTTTGATGGTCTGGACGAGTGTCGACTCCCTCTGGACTTCCTCAACAGTCGGCGCCTGATAGAAGCTACAGAGTCCACCTCAGTAGACGTCCTGCTGACAAACCTCATCAGGGGGGATCTTCTTCCCTCAGCTCGTCTCTGGATCACCACACGACCTGCAGCAGCCAATCAGATCCCTCCTGAGTGTGTGGACATGGTGACAGAGGTCAGAGGGTTCAATGACCTCCAGAAGGAGGAGTACTTCAGGAAGAGGTTCAGAGATGAGGAGCAGACCAGCAGCATCATGTCTCACATCAGGAGGTCACGAAGCATCTACATCATGTGTCACATCCCGATCTTCTGCTGGATCACTGCCACAGTTCTGGACATGTTGAAGAGCACAGAGACAGGACAGCTGCCCAACACCCTGACTGAGATGTTCATCTACTTCCTGGTGGTTCAGATCAAAGTCAAGAAGCTGAAGTTCGACGGAGGATCTGGGACTGACACAGTTTGGGATCATGAGAGCAAGAAGATGATGGAGTCTCTGGGAAAACTGGCTTTTGTGCATCTGCAGAGAGGAAACTTGATCTTCTATAAGTCAGACCTCACAGAGTGTGACATCGACATCTCAGCAGCTTCAGTTTACTCAGGAGTGTTCACTCAGATCTTCAGAGAGGAGAGAGGACTGTACCAGGACAAGGTGTTCTGCTTCATCCACCTGAGTGTTCAGGAGTTTCTGGCTGCTCTTCACGTCCACCAGACCTTCATCAACTCCGGAGTCAACCTGCTGGAATCAAAAATAACATCCAAACTGACAGAAATCGACAAAAGTCAAACAGAAAGGTTCTACCAGACAGCAATAGATGAAACTCTGAAAAGTCCAAATGGACATCTGGACTTGTTCCTGCGCTTCCTTCTGGGTCTTTCTCTGCAGACCAGCCAGAGTCTCCTTCCAGGTTTGTTGACACAGACAGGAAGTAGCTCCTGGACCAATCACAACACAGCAGAGCTCATCAAGAAGAAGATCAGTGAGGATGTGTCACCAGAGAGAATCATCAACCTGTTCCACTGTCTGAATGAAGTGAAGGACACTTCTCTGGTGGAGAAGGTCCAACAGCAGATGAGATCAGGATGTCTCTCTGATCAAATGTCTTCTTCTCAGTGGTCGGCCCTGGCCTTCATCTTACTGTCCTCAGAGGAACATCTGGACGAGTTTGACCTGAAGAAATACTCTGCTTCAGACGAGGTTCTTGAGAGGCTTCTGCCGGTGGTTCAAGCTGCAAACAAAGTTCTGTAAGTTGTTCAAACATTTCTGATGATATGAACTAAACATGAATGTTTGATTTACTCTTTGATGATTGTTGTGTTTGTCATCGTGTTTAACAAACTGATCCTAATTTAGACAAACCTTCCTCAAATATTCATACAATATGTGATTTTATGATGTAACTAGTTCAGTCTTGTCAAATAGAGAATTGAAAAGTAAAGATGTTACGTAGTTTATAAAAATATCATCTTAATAAATCATTGTAATGATAAACAAACAAGCGTCAACTTTAAATGAAAATGAATAATAATCAAAACGACATATTTAAAACATGTGGCCTCATTAATTATACTGCGTATACACAAATGAATGTGTACGCAACATTTATTTATAGAAAATAAACTTAAGTTAGCATGTGTGACCTTCACAGCAGCTCTGAGCCTGATTTCTACAAAATCTTCATCTTAAATTCACATGAAGTTTCTTGAATGAAACAAAACCACGAAGGTTACATCAATAAAAATGCAGCTTTATTTAACTTTACTGTTTCATACAAAAGGTCAACTCTTGTCTTTTTCTCAGGAAATGTGTTCTATAAAAATAAATAATAAAATCAAAGGGGTTCGTCTTCATAATCCTCTTTGTCCGACTGTGTGTATTTAATTTAAAATATTCATGTCAGGTATAACTTTAAGATTCTTTTTAAATATTCTCATAAATGTCACTTCCTGTTGGAGCAGTTGAATCTATTTTCAGCTCATGAACTGAATATTGAAAAACATTTGCTTTGTTTCTTATGCAAGTAGATCAGTGTCATCAGAGAATTGAAGGATTGAATTTAACATTCAATTTTATTAAAATGATGTATTTTTTTAACCATAGAAATATTTTCTGAATCATTTAATTAAATAATTTGAATATATATTATATATTGGATTTTAAACACTTTCACATTTGTATATTAAATTAAAAAAGCCACTTGTCAAAAATATTGAATCTTGAATTTTTTTCATTTTATTTATTACTAAAATAACAATATTAAACTATAAATAAACTCTTTCAATTCTTGTCAAATAGAAAATTAAAAAAATGTCACTTGTTGATGAAACTCGTCTCTTTCACAGGCTGAACAACTGTGGACTGTCAGAGAGAAGTTGTTCACTTCTGTCCTCAGTCCTCAGCTCTCCGTCCTCTAGTCTGACTCTACTGGACCTGAGTGACAACAAGCTGCAGGATCCAGGAGTGGAGCTGCTGTCTGCTGGACTGAAGAGTCCACACTGTCACCTGGAGACTCTCAGGTCAGAACATCATCTTTTCTACATCATCAAAGCTCAAATGTAAAGTCAGAGGTGGAAACACGAGTCAAAGTCTGTCATCACTTTGTTCTTCAGTGAAGCAGCTCATAGATACATTTGTATGTTTGTGTAGCAGGTAAAGATGTTACGTAGTTTATAAAAATATCCTCTTAATAAATCATTGTAATGATAAACAAACAAGCGTCAACTTTAAATGAAAATGAATAATAATCAAAACAACAGTCCTTCATATTCTTTATCCAGTGTTCTCGCGTCATCTGTCTCGTAGAAGACAAAACACTTTAGAGTGGAATCTTGAGGTTTGTCTTTCATTTGTTTTCTTTGTTTGTTTTTTCCACCGTTGTTGTCTCTGTTCTTCTCTTATGGTTCATCTGTTGTTCATGAGGTCTACGACTATTTTAACAGTCGACTGCTCACCAAATATTCAACCATTAAGTCGACTAATCGCATCATTCTTACATTTTTCTTCAATTTATCATGAAGTTTCTTTGATGAAACAAAACTACTTTACTTACTTTAAGCTTCTTTTGAAGCTAAATATGTTCATAAATGTTCATTGAAGCCATAAGTTTTGTTTGTCATGTCTTTTACTGAGACTCCAATTCATTCAGCAACAGTCCAAACCAACAGAGTCAAAACAACCATCAACGGAGACTTAAAACATAAACAAAAAAACAGCAGATCTTTGTTCACTTAATAAGTATTTTGTACACGTCAGTATAAATGTCACTTCCTGTTGGAGCAGTTGAATCTATTTTCAGCTCATGAACTGAATATTGAAAAACATTTGTTTTGTTTCTTATGCAAGTAGATCAGTGTCATCAGAGAATTGAAGGATTGAATTTAACATTTAATTTTATTAAAATGTTCTATTTTTTTAACCATAGAATTATTTTCTGAAAAATTTAATTCAATAATTTAAATATTGAAAGGTTGGTTTTGTTTTCATTGAATAATGGAAACATTTTTTAGACATAAAGTTTAATATATATATAATATATTGGATTTTAAACACGTTTAAAAAAATAATGTAAAAGGATACTTGTTAAAAATATTGAATCTCGATTTTTTTAATTTATGATTCCATACCAGCATTTATATAATGTCTGTGTTTTGAAGAGGTAAAAAATATTTATATTTTAATGTTGTAGTTTTGAAGAGTTAAAAAACATTTATATTTTAATGTTGTTGTTTTGAAGAGGTACAAAATATTTATATTTTACAACTTTTTCGAGCCTTCAAAAAACAACATTTTACACATTTGGGCAACAATGTTTTAATGTTATAGTTTTGAAGAGGTACAAAAAAACTACAACATTAAAATATAAATATTTTTTACCTCTTCAAAACTACAACATTAAAATATAAATGTTTTTTAACTCTTCAAAACTACAACATTAAAATATAAATGTTTTTTAACTCTTCAAAACTACAACATTAAAATATAAATGTTTTTTAACTCTTCAAAACTACAACATTAAAATATAAATGTTTTTTAACTCTTCAAAACTACAACATTAAAATATAAATGTTTTTTAACTCTTCAAAACTACAACATTAAAATATAAATGTTTTTTAACTCTTCAAAACTACAACATTAAAATGTAAATGTTTTTTAACTCTTCAAAACTACAACATTAAAATATAAATGTTTTTTAACTCTTCAAAACTACAACATTAAAATATAAATGTTTTTTAACTCTTCAAAACTACAACATTAAAATATAAATGTTTTTTATCTCTTCAAAACTACAACATTAAAATATAAATGTTTTTTACCTCTTCAAAACTCCAGGGTTAAAATTTATATTGGATTTTAAACACTTTGACATTTTTATGAATTTAAAAGGATTAGTAAGCAGACAACAAACCACAACTGAAGATCTTATCAATGGAAATAGTTGAGTTTGTCTTTAAATAAACTCTTTCAATTCTTGTCAAATAGAAAATTGAAAAAGTCACTTGTTGATGAAACTCGTCTCTTTCACAGGCTGAGCAACTGTCGACTGTCAGAGAGAAGTTGTTCACTTCTGTCCTCAGTCCTCAGCTCTCCGTCCTCTAGTCTGACTCTACTGGACCTGAGTGACAACAACCTGCAGGATCCAGGAGTGGAGCTGCTGTCTGCTGGACTGAAGAGTCCACACTGTCACCTGGAGACTCTCAGGTCAGAACATCATCTTTTCTACATCATCAAAGCTCAAATGTAAAGTCAGAGGTGGAAACACGAGTCAAAGTCTGTCATCACTTTGTTCTTCAGTGAAGCAGCTCATAGATACATTTGTATGTTTGTGTAGCAGGTAAAGATGTTACGTAGTTTATAAAAATATCATCTTAATAAATCATTGTAATGATAAACAAACAAGCGTCAACTTTAAATGAAAATGAATAATAATCAAAACAACAGTCCTTCATATTCTTTATCCAGTGTTCTCGCGTCATCTGTCTCGTAGAAGACAAAACACTTTAGAGTGGAATCTTGAGGTTTGTCTTTGATTTGTTTTCATTGTTTGTTTTTTCCACCGTTGTTGTCTCTGTTCTTCTCTTATGGTTCATCTGTTGTTCATGAGGTCTACGACTATTTTAACAGTCGACTGCTCACCAAATATTCAACCATTAAGTCGACTAATCGCATCATTCTTACATTTTTCTTCAATTTATCATGAAGTTTCTTTGATGAAACAAAACTACTTTACTTACTTTAAGCTTCTTTTGAAGCTAAATATGTTCATAAATGTTCATTGAAGCCATAAGTTTTGTTTGTCATGTCTTTTACTGAGACTCCAATTCATTCAGCAACAGTTCAAACCAACAGAGTCAAAACAACCATCAACGGAGACTTAAAACATAAACAAAAAAACAGCAGATCTTTGTTCACTTAATAAGTATTTTGTACACGTCAGTATAAATGTCACTTCCTGTTGGAGCAGTTGAATCTATTTTCAGCTCATGAACTGAATATTGAAAAACATTTGCTTTGTTTCTTATGCAAGTAGATCAGTGTCATCAGAGAATTGAAGGATTGAATTTAATATTTAATTTTATTGAAATGTTCTATTTTTTTAACCATAGAATTATTTTTTGAATAATTTAATTCAATAATTTAAATATTGAAAGGTTGGTTTTGTTTTCATTGAATAATGGAAATTCTTTTTAGACATAGAGTTTAATATATATATTATATATTGGATTTTAAACACGTTTAAAAAATAGATTTAAAAGGATACTTGTTAAAAATATTGAATCTCGATTTTTTAAATTTATAATTCCATACCAGCATTTTTATAATGTCTGTGTTTTGAAGAGGTAAAAAAAAGAGGTAAAAAATATTTATATTTTAATGTTGTAGATTTGAAGAGTTAAAATATATATATATATATATATATATATATATTAATGTTGTAGATTTGAAGACGTAAAATAAAATAAAATAAAATAAAAATACAACTTTAAAATATTATTATTATTATTATTTTTTTTACCTCTTCAAAACTCCAACATTAAGAAGAGGTACAAAATATTTATATTTTACAACTTTTTTGAGCCTTCAAAAAACAACATTTTACACATTTGGGCAACAATTTTTTAATGTTATAGTTTTCAAGAGGTACAAAAAAACTACAACATTAAAATATAAATATTTTTTACCTCTTCAAAAGTACAACATTAAAATATAAATATTTTTTAACTCTTCAAAACTACAACATTAAAATATAAATATTTTTTACCTCTTCAAAAGTACAACATTAAAATATAAATATTTTTTAACTCTTCAAAACTACAACATTAAAATATAAATGTTTTTTAACTCTTCAAAACTACAACATTAAAATATAAATATTTTTTAACTCTTCAAAACTACAACATTAAAATATAAATATTTTTTTACTCTTCAAAACTACAACATTAAAATATAAATGTTTTTTAACTCTTCAAAACTACAACATTAAAATATAAATATTTTGTATCTCTTCAAAACTACAACATTAAAATAATATTATTATTATTTTTTTTTTTTTACCTCTTCAAAACTACATTAAAATATAAATATTTTTTACCTCTTCAAAACTCCAGGGTTAAAATTTCTATTGGATTTTAAACACTTTGACATTTTTATAATGAATTTAAAAGGATACTTGTTGACAACAATATTAAACTATATGGTTGAAAAAAAACTTAACTCAATTAAAAAATATTGTTATTATTATTCAATTAAATTAATAAAACCTTTAATATACAAAGCATTTAATTATTTAATCTTCAATTATTCAAAAAAGTAATTCAACAGTTGAAAGGTTGAAACCATTCAATATTGTGATGGAACTGATATACTTCCATAGTTTCTCTTCATCTGGTCCATCAACATCAAATCAACCATAACATGAACACATTCAATCAAACACTTGTTGATGTTCAAAAGTCCAGCATGAATCAATGACGTGTCAATAGTTGGTATCAAAGGTTTGAAAGAAACTTTGACTGAACTATATTAGAGAGGAAGCAGACAACAAACCACAACTGAAGATCTTATCAATGGAAATAGTTGAGTTTGTCTTTAAATAAACTCTTTCAATTCTTGTCAAATAGAAAATTGAAAAAGTCACTTGTTGATGAAACTCGTCTCTTTCACAGGCTGAGCTGGTGTGGACTATCAGAGAGAAGTTGTTCACTTCTGTCCTCAGTCCTCAGCTCTCCGTCCTCTAGTCTGACTCTACTGGACCTGAGTGACAACAAGCTGCAGGATCCAGGAGTGGAGCTGCTGTCTGCTGGACTGAAGAGTCCACACTGTCACCTGGAGACTCTCAGGTCAGAACATCATCTTTTCTACATCATCAAAGCTCAAATGTAAAGTCAGAGGTGGAAACACGAGTCAAAGTCTGTCATCACTTTGTTCTTCAGTGAAGCAGCTCATAGATACATTTGTATGTTTGTGTAGCAGGTAAAGATGTTACGTAGTTTATAAAAATATCATCTTAATAAATCATTGTAATGATAAACAAACAAGCGTCAACTTTAAATGAAAATGAATAATAATCAAAACAACAGTCCTTCATATTCTTTATCCAGTGTTCTCGCGTCATCTGTCTCGTAGAAGACAAAACACTTTAGAGTGGAATCTTGAGGTTTGTCTTTGATTTGTTTTCATTGTTTGTTTTTTCCACCGTTGTTGTCTCTGTTCTTCTCTTATGGTTCATCTGTTGTTCATGAGGTCTACGACTATTTTAACAGTCGACTGCTCACCAAATATTCAACCATTAAGTCGACTAATCGCATCATTCTTACATTTTTCTTCAATTTATCATGAAGTTTCTTTGATGAAACAAAACTACTTTACTTACTTTAAGCTTCTTTTGAAGCTAAATATGTTCATAAATGTTCATTGAAGCCATAAGTTTTGTTTGTCATGTCTTTTACTGAGACTCCAATTCATTCAGCAACAGTCCAAACCAACAGAGTCAAAACAACCATCAACGGAGACTTAAAACATAAACAAAAAAACAGCAGATCTTTGTTCACTTAATAAGTATTTTGTACACGTCAGTATAAATGTCACTTCCTGTTGGAGCAGTTGAATCTATTTTCAGCTCATGAACTGAATATTGAAAAACATTTGCTTTGTTTCTTATGCAAGTAGATCAGTGTCATCAGAGAATTGAAGGATTGAATTTAATATTTAATTTTATTGAAATGTTCTATTTTTTTAACCATAGAATTATTTTTTGAATAATTTAATTCAATAATTTAAATATTGAAAGGTTGGTTTTGTTTTCATTGAATAATGGAAATTCTTTTTAGACATAGAGTTTAATATATATATTATATATTGGATTTTAAACACGTTTAAAAAATAGATTTAAAAGGATACTTGTTAAAAATATTGAATCTCGATTTTTTAAATTTATAATTCCATACCAGCATTTTTATAATGTCTGTGTTTTGAAGAGGTAAAAAAAAGAGGTAAAAAATATTTATATTTTAATGTTGTAGATTTGAAGAGTTAAAATATATATATATATATATATATATATATATTAATGTTGTAGATTTGAAGACGTAAAATAAAATAAAATAAAATAAAAATACAACTTTAAAATATTATTATTATTATTATTTTTTTTACCTCTTCAAAACTCCAACATTAAGAAGAGGTACAAAATATTTATATTTTACAACTTTTTTGAGCCTTCAAAAAACAACATTTTACACATTTGGGCAACAATTTTTTAATGTTATAGTTTTCAAGAGGTACAAAAAAACTACAACATTAAAATATAAATATTTTTTACCTCTTCAAAAGTACAACATTAAAATATAAATATTTTTTAACTCTTCAAAACTACAACATTAAAATATAAATATTTTTTACCTCTTCAAAAGTACAACATTAAAATATAAATATTTTTTAACTCTTCAAAACTACAACATTAAAATATAAATGTTTTTTAACTCTTCAAAACTACAACATTAAAATATAAATATTTTTTAACTCTTCAAAACTACAACATTAAAATATAAATATTTTTTTACTCTTCAAAACTACAACATTAAAATATAAATGTTTTTTAACTCTTCAAAACTACAACATTAAAATATAAATATTTTGTATCTCTTCAAAACTACAACATTAAAATAATATTATTATTTTTTTTTTTTTTTTACCTCTTCAAAACTACATTAAAATATAAATATTTTTTACCTCTTCAAAACTCCAGGGTTAAAATTTCTATTGGATTTTAAACACTTTGACATTTTTATAATGAATTTAAAAGGATACTTGTTGACAACAATATTAAACTATATGGTTGAAAAAAAACTTAACTCAATTAAAAAATATTGTTTTTATTATTCAATTAAATTAATAAAACCTTTAATATACAAAGCATTTAATTATTTAATCTTCAATTATTCAAAAAAGTAATTCAACAGTTGAAAGGTTGAAACCATTCAATATTGTGATGGAACTGATATACTTCCATAGTTTCTCTTCATCTGGTCCATCAACATCAAATCAACCATAACATGAACACATTCAATCAAACACTTGTTGATGTTCAAAAGTCCAGCATGAATCAATGACGTGTCAATAGTTGGTATCAAAGGTTTGAAAGAAACTTTGACTGAACTATATTAGAGAGGAAGCAGACAACAAACCACAACTGAAGATCTTATCAATGGAAATAGTTGAGTTTGTCTTTAAATAAACTCTTTCAATTCTTGTCAAATAGAAAATTGAAAAAGTCACTTGTTGATGAAACTCGTCTCTTTCACAGGCTGAGCAACTGTGGACTGTCAGAGAGAAGTTGTTCACTTCTGTCCTCAGTCCTCAGCTCTCCGTCCTCTAGTCTGACTCTACTGGACCTGAGTGACAACAAGCTGCAGGATCCAGGAGTGGAGCTGCTGTCTGCTGGACTGAAGAGTCCACACTGTCACCTGGAGACTCTCAGGTCAGAACATCATCTTTTCTACATCATCAAAGCTCAAATGTAAAGTCAGAGGTGGAAACACGAGTCAAAGTCTGTCATCACTTTGTTCTTCAGTGAAGCAGCTCATAGATACATTTGTATGTTTGTGTAGCAGGTAAAGATGTTACGTAGTTTATAAAAATATCATCTTAATAAATCATTGTAATGATAAACAAACAAGCGTCAACTTTAAATGAAAATGAATAATAATCAAAACAACAGTCCTTCATATTCTTTATCCAGTGTTCTCGCGTCATCTGTCTCGTAGAAGACAAAACACTTTAGAGTGGAATCTTGAGGTTTGTCTTTGATTTGTTTTCTTTGTTTGTTTTTTCCACCGTTGTTGTCTCTGTTCTTCTCTTATGGTTCATCTGTTGTTCATGAGGTCTACGACTATTTTAACAGTCGACTGGTCACCAAATATTCAACCATTAAGTCGACTAATCGCATCATTCTTACATTTTTCTTCAATTTATCATGAAGTTTCTTTAATGAAACAAAACTACTTTACTTACTTTAAGCTTCTTTTGAAGCTAAATATGTTCATAAATGTTCATTGAAGCCAATAAGTTTTGTTTGTCATGTCTTTTACTGAGACTCCAATTCATTCAGCAACAGTCCAAACCAACAGAGTCAAAACAACCATCAACGGAGACTTAAAACATAAACAAAAAAACAGCAGATCTTTGTTC
Source organism: Callionymus lyra (assembly GCF_982586985.1). Lineage (NCBI taxonomy): Eukaryota > Metazoa > Chordata > Actinopteri > Syngnathiformes > Callionymidae > Callionymus > Callionymus lyra. The sequence goes on from NC_141819.1 coordinate 4,941,881, forward strand.
ACTTAATAAGTATTTTGTACACGTCAGTATAAATGTCACTTCCTGTTGGAGCAGTTGAATCTATTTTCAGCTCATGAACTGAATATTGAAAAACATTTGTTTTGTTTCTTATGCAAGTAGATCAGTGTCATCAGAGAATTGAAGGATTGAATTTAACATTTAATTTTATTAAAATGTTCTATTTTTTTAACCATAGAATTATTTTCTGAAAAATTTAATTCAATAATTTAAATATTGAAAGGTTGGTTTTGTTTTCATTGAATAATGGAAACATTTTTTAGACATAAAGTTTAATATATATATAATATATTGGATTTTAAACACGTTTAAAAAAATAATGTAAAAGGATACTTGTTAAAAATATTGAATCTCGATTTTTTTAATTTATGATTCCATACCAGCATTTATATAATGTCTGTGTTTTGAAGAGGTAAAAAATATTTATATTTTAATGTTGTAGTTTTGAAGAGTTAAAAAACATTTATATTTTAATGTTGTTGTTTTGAAGAGGTACAAAATATTTATATTTTACAACTTTTTCGAGCCTTCAAAAAACAACATTTTACACATTTGGGCAACAATGTTTTAATGTTATAGTTTTGAAGAGGTACAAAAAAACTACAACATTAAAATATAAATATTTTTTACCTCTTCAAAACTACAACATTAAAATATAAATGTTTTTTAACTCTTCAAAACTACAACATTAAAATGTAAATGTTTTTTAACTCTTCAAAACTACAACATTAAAATATAAATGTTTTTTAACTCTTCAAAACTACAACATTAAAATATAAATGTTTTTTAACTCTTCAAAACTACAACATTAAAATATAAATGTTTTTTTACTCTTCAAAACTACAACATTAAAATATAAATGTTTTTTATCTCTTCAAAACTACAACATTAAAATATAAATGTTTTTTACCTCTTCAAAACTCCAGGGTTAAAATTTATATTGGATTTTAAACACTTTGACATTTTTATGAATTTAAAAGGATTAGTAAGCAGACAACAAACCACAACTGAAGATCTTATCAATGGAAATAGTTGAGTTTGTCTTTAAATAAACTCTTTCAATTCTTGTCAAATAGAAAATTGAAAAAGTCACTTGTTGATGAAACTCGTCTCTTTCACAGGCTGAGCTACTGTGGACTGTCAGAGAGAAGTTGTTCACTTCTGTCCTCAGTCCTCAGCTCTCCGTCCTCTAGTCTGACTCTACTGGACCTGAGTAACAACAAGCTGCAGGATCCAGGAGTGGAGCTGCTGTCTGCTGGACTGAAGAGTCCACACTGTCACCTGGAGACTCTCAGGTCAGAACATCATCTTCTCTTGGTTCTGATAAGTTTCTAAAAGTGTTTCTCCTTCATTTCAGTCTGTCATGGTGTCAGATCTCAGAGAGAGGTTGTTCTTCTCTGGCCTCAGCTCTGACATTGAACCCATCCCACCTGAGAGAACTGGACCTGAGCTTGAATCATCCAGGAGGACCAGGACTGGAGCTGCTGTCTGCTGGACTGAAGAGTCCAGACTGGAGACTGGAGACTCTCAGGTATGAACAGAGCAGCAGAACTCACTGACTGAACTCCAAAGATCTTCAGACTGAACATTTGATGCTCAGACTCTTCATCTGAACTGAGCACATGAATCCAAACTCTGAGTTCCTCCATGTTCTCCTGCTGGACACCAGTGGAAGCATGAAGGAGACAGTTGAGACTGAGCAGCCTGTTTATAGATCCATCTTTGTTGTCATCAACAGTCATGACTGAGTCGTCCACTGAGAATGAAACAATATTCATGAAACATCTGAATCAAATGAATCTGATCTTCTGACTCTTTCTTCCTCCAGGCTGGATGACTGTGGACCACATATGTTAGACCTTCATCCATGAATGGTAAGTTTGATTCCATTGATTGACTTCAACATCAAAGCTCATCTGCTGACACAGCAGTTGAAGGTCTTTGTGGACATGGACTTGATGAAGAAGATTCCAGAACAAACGTGCAGATGTTAAAGACTCACAGTTACAGTATCAAGTGAAGCTCTGATTCCAAATCTTCAAGTCCTTCAGCTCAAAACTCTTCAGGAGCTTCAACATCAACATTGTTTCAGTTTGACTGTCAGTGGAGAACAAAGAAATATTTCTGTCAAATATTTGAAATCAGACGTGAGTTTGATCATCAACTCACAATGTTGAGTCACTTTAAACATCATTTCACACATGAATCACTTCATATTGAATCATGTGTTCACTTGAACATCTTCATCACAACTAGACTAGACTCATGTTAGCTACATGCTAGTTTAGCTGCTGACTTCATCTTCAAATCTGACATTCAAGATGATTCTGGGATGTTTCAGTCACATGGTTCTTCTCTCAAGTTCTCAGAAGAATGTTGACAGAACATTGACTCGTCTCAGTTTGGATCAGTATATGATCGTCAAGACAACGTTCTTCCACCATCATCACCTCATGTCTCTTCTTCTCTCAGTCTTCACTCTCACTGGACTCACACACAGCAGCGCCTCCTACTGTCCAACGACAACAGGAACTTGATGGAGGATCAGGATTATCTGGATCATCCTGACAGATTTGAAAAGCTGCGACTGAGGAGTGACTACCACAGTGACTCTCAGAAGAAACAGAGGGAAATAACTTGAAGAGAATTACAGATCAATCAAGAAGATGAATGTTAAGATGTTCCTTCCAGACTGTTTGATCAACTTCAAATGACTTCAATACATGATTATATTTTTACAGCTCGACTCAATCTTGAAACATCCTGACCTGAAGAGGAACAATCTATTCAAAGATACAACTAATGCTTCATTGTTTTGCTGCTCATGTGATTATATATTTTTAATAGTTGTTTTCTGAAGACGTTCCATGACAACAGTTTCCACATTGAACTGATCCTGATGCAAAGAAAGTTGTGGATTCCTGCAGTAAAGTCTTGAAATCACTTTTTAGATCCTGATTTTAAAAGTAAATCATGGAAACTCATCATTTAGATGTTAAAGTACATTTATAAACTACAATATTTTTTCCACAAGTATCGCTTTATAAAAGAGGAAGCCACAAGAATGTTGTTTTACTTGTCTTGTCCACTAGAGGGTAGTCACGCTTTTGCTATGAAGCAGTGAATCAAAGAGAAACTTTTGAGACCAAAGAAGGAAAATCTCTCAACAAAACTAATAAACATCATGTATATAAACAAATTAATTGTACTTTTGCTAACCTGAACTCTAGAATTCAAGGGTGAGATAATTCCATATTGGCAGCTGAAGAAAGCCTAAACAATTAGTAAAAATGAACATTTAAATAAAGTTTGAACATTCTGTTCACTCACTCTCTTCACTTTGATGTTCCCTGATCTTGTTTTCAAATAAATCCACTGGTTTGGTCACTTTATTTTTGTTCATCTTCTGTCCAAAATAATTCACACACACACACCTAAACATGCACGCACACACTCTCTATATCTATTCCCATTAGTGGCCACTTGATGGCGCTAGTGTAGCTATTCCATTGTGACTATTTTCTACCTTTAGTAACGTGATAATAATGAGGATTATTCTGAACAACACCCCATTTAATGACTATTTATAGGAAATAAAGAAGTAAATGACTTTGATGATAACTAGCTTCTCTCTATAGACTACATATTAGTTGACAAGAGTAATTTATGAGAAATTAATATTTATAACAAGTTAAGTATAACAAAGTTTCTTTTGTAACAAAAAAAGATGAAAGATGTAAAACATGTTTAGAGCGCATAGCCCCACCTGATTACTTCCCTCTGCCATCTGGAATGAAGTAATACCAGGCGACTCCAAGCTGAATAATGTTCTGTCAGAACCGAATGAACGTCGGGGTGTCCCTCGGCCCGCCACGTGACTGTCCCGGGACGGGCCTATAACGAAAGGACGAACATGAGCCGCAACTCTATCTCTTGAATCAACAGAGCATGTACTCGAGCTGGATTCACTAGAACTCCCCACTCTCATACATATAATCTAGCTCTGACGTCAATACTTTGATTGTAGATGTGTGCTTGTATAAAAACTGAGTTCAGTTTTGTTGTTTAAAGTCAAGCACGAAGTCTGCGCACAGACACCGGTCACTGCCGTCCCAGGTGTTATACTTCGATTTGTGGAGGAAAGGAACAATCCAGAGTATGTTCGGGTTGTCTATTTACCACTTCCAAGCAAAAGAAATACAAGCTTCCCTTCACGATCGACCAGGTGTCCTTGCGACTCAACAAATTGACAGTCCAGAACAGAATATCGTCGAGCTACGGGAAGCTTGCGCTATTTACATCCATCCGTTCTTTCAAGTTCTGATTCCCGGTGTCCCGCTGGGAGAGCTTGCCTGTTGTCTCCTGTAATCTAATAATTCAAATGTTCCCAGGCGGAGGTCACACTCGCTATGCGTTGGTTCCTGTCTTCACTTCCAACCTGGGGTCAGTTTGTCCTTGACCTTTTGTGCACATCTTCAGGTGTGGTTGCCAGGCAGGTGTGGTATTCTACCAGTGATTTGACTCTAACCTGAGTTGAGCTGGTCTCCACTCAGTAATCAGTATGCATGAGTATATTTTATTATTGTCTTACTTTATATTTGATTATCCTTTTAGCATTCATTTAAGTATGGCATATATGTTTATAACAATTTTAATCTAACAACTCCACATTTTTTTTAATTAGTGGTTGTTCCACAGCAACATTTAATCAATTACCTCTTTTATCAAATATTCATCATCTTACAAACAACACATCATTATCATGCACCTGCACACGCTATATGTATGACCGAAACTATAATAGTCTGCCTGCAATATGATTTTTTTATTGTGCGACATAAGACTCGGGCCCCATTCTGAAGTAGTCATTCATCTTTCCCTCGTCGTGCTCAGTCTTCCAGTCCATCCTCGTCATCTTCAGTCGTTCTGACTGTTCCTCCTCAGTGGGTCCGACTGTTCCTCCTCGTATTCCAGTTGGTCCTCTTCGTCTATGTCCCAAGCCCAGTCCATCTTCTCCAACGTCCTCCAGGTCCATCTTCTTCAACCTACACACAAATAACCTTCATTCAGGAGTAGCTCTGACCATGAATATTTTATTAAGGTAAAAAGAAATGGGGATTTTCCTCATGTATTTATCCGTGTGTGTTTCTTCGGATAGGGGAATGTGTTTGATGAAACTTATCTTTTGTGTACGTCTGTCTACTCATCCAGGTCAGGACATTCCCTTAACTTGATTTTTTTATATCCTCCGGTGTCGGTTATCGGGGCATCCCCCATTCTTACAACAGGACATGGTACCAAGAATCCCCAAATTATGAACATCATTGTCACCAATCCTGTCCACTGTTCATTCATTCCATTCATACATCAACCTCCCCTAGAGGACACATAAGATCTTGTTTATGTTACCTGTCCTTTGGGCTACTGTTGTCTGGGCATCTCATAGATCACCCTGATATTTTTATTTTTTATCAGTCCAATGGACTTTACCAACACCAACGCAATGAACACACTCTTTGTGCTCACCTCGTCAAGCCTGAATACTTATGTTATAATATCCAAAAGCAAAAACGCTTTTTTAACCGAATAGAAGTTTAAAGGCCTTGAGACACAGCACCTATTATCGGGCGTCTGGCGCCGTCGGGCAGTCCTGTGTAGTCGATGCCCCGAGTCCCTTTGGTGTGTATTCCCCAGTCGGGAGTCGGCGTCCTCGTCGGACGAAGAGAGAGGCGGGTGCAAGCGTTCAGTCTGGAGGCGGGAGTCTGGCTCAATGGTCAATCCTATTGGTTGAGTGCTAGGTTTAGCTAGCGAATCAGCGCAGGACAATGAAGCGGTGTCCCGCTGGAACAGTTGCCTGTTGTCTCATTTAATCTAATAATTCAAATGTTCACGGGCGGAGCTCACACTCATGGGCGTTGGTTCCGGTCTTCACTTCCAACCTGGGGTCTCACCGGCTGCGTTGGTCCTTTTGTGCACATCTTCAGGTGTGGTTGCTAGACAGACACAAATGTTTATTCTACCGGTGATTTGACTCTAACCTGAGTTGAGCTGGTCTCAGTAATCAGTTTGCATGAATGTTGATTGTGTGCAGGAACAAAAGTTCTTAGCATCAAGCAGAGTATATTTTATTATTCTCTTACTTTATATTTGATCATCTTTTAGCATTAATTTAATTATGCGTATATGTTTATAATAATTTTAATAGTTAGAAACATTCTAAAAAACACATAACATACATTATTTAAGACTCAAAGAAATAAACTTTAATATTTTCTTTGAGACAAGTTTATATTTCTTACATTTACCTTTAAATGATGAGATAAAAGATGTTGAATTATTTACGACAGTTGATGCAATATTTGACCTCTGACTCGTATTCTTACGAGGTCCACCTGGTATTGAAACCTCGACATAAAAGATTGTTCAAAAAAAGAATCTGTATTTTAAGCTTGTTATTCTTCTTCTATTTATTCTTCTTCTTTTCACGATACAATTGTTCCATTTTAAGATCAATTCTAACAGAAAGGAAATGACATCACACATAGTACAAATCTTTATTTTTCATCTTAGGTAACGTCCACTTCAAGATAGTTCTGTGAAGAAACAAATCATTTCTATTTCAAACAAAGACTTGCTAACAAGTAACAAATGAATGTTCACTGCCTTTGTCTTCCTCAGATTTTCTTCAGAGAAATCCACACAGAATTAAGTTTTTATCTCACATAGGAGCCGAAAAATATGAACTTTAACCTCACAGAGCTACATGTGTCTGAAGTGAACTTTAACCTCACAGAGCTACATGTGTCTGAAGTGAACTTTAACCTCACAGAGCAACATGTGTCTGAAGTGAACTTTAACCTCACAGAGCTACATGTGTCTGAAGTGATCTTTCCAAACCTTGACGTCCATGAAGAGATACAATCACCTGTGAGGACGATCATCAGTTTCTTCTCCTCTGTTGCTGATGTGTCAGAGCCCAGTGTGGGGCTGTAGCAGAGACGAAGATCTGTAACTATGAGAACAAATATATTTCAACCTTACACACTAATGTATGAGCTGAGCAGGTTCGTTCTCTTTTTTGAACACATACAGTTACTCAGCAGAATGTTGCTTCAAACACACTTTATGAATCGTAGAAGTGAAAATAGTCGAAGCCACACCTTGAATAATCCCTGTGCACGTGCAGCGACTGAGTGTCCAGCAGCAAACCACACCAGGGGAAGAGACAGAGACGGGGCAGGGCGTCAATGGTAGGATGGGGACCTGGTGACGTTTGGAAGTTGGTCACCATGTTCTGGTGGTCGACGACAAGTCCGTACTCCTGCACCCCGGAGAGCAAAGTCCTGGTGAAAAAGATGAGAAGTTTATATTTGGCTCAAATGGTTGATGTAAAAAGTCAAACTCACGTTAGAAAAGACTCTGCTCGACATTTGTCTGTTGTAATCAACAGGAAATCATCGACCAGCCTCATCAAACATCTGCAGACACAGAAAGAAAGGTTGTTATACGGAACTGGCTCCCCCTGCTGGCGACACGACACAATGACATCTGTCAACTTCACGACAAACGGACACTTTGTCTTTAGGAAGATCTTGAAACAGCGTGTTCTCCATGTGACCATAGTAGAGGCAGCGGAGCAGACTAGACACCACAGAGCCTCGAGGAATACCTTGACCTTGACGGTACATTCTGGAGGACAAAGAAGATTTGATCTTAGGTTGTAAAGTAAAGATGAGAAAATCAAGCCAGAAAACATGGAGGCTACAAACATCCCCTCAGAACACGTCAGTGATTCTTGACCAAGCATTTATTAAAATAATGAGAATTATTTAAGGTTAAAATTCAACATCTGTCCAACAATGACAAGAACATTCTTCTGTCCACGTCTGCTTCTCTCACATCCGTCGATACTGAATCTGTCTGAGCAGAAAGAAAAGTTAAAAATGAACACTAACCTCCTCCTGTACTCAACGATGGTCCCAGACAACAACCCAGTGAAGAAGTCCAGCTGCTCTTTCACACAATCGTCTGTGGAGAAATGCTGGAAGAAATAAAGATGAAGTGACGAACACAGACTTATTGTATAGTTTCCAGATAAATGCAGCGTAACAGCCGGAGAAAATGAAAACTACGATGAAGAAAATACTTTCAAGGTCATTCTTACCTTCTCTACCAGAACAGTGTGATGAGCTTTCTTGCTTTTCTGCAGCGACGCAACAAAGTTCTTCATGTTGGCTGTTCCTGCAGCTCCGTGGATGATAGTCGCCTGTTTCCACAACACAAATGAGTCGCTTCAGTTACACAACGACACAACACGAAAATAAAAAGAACATTTAATGCTTATTTAATGTAGTTCTGACTTCATTGTGTTTCTGTGATCAGTAAACTCACCTCTCGCACAAAAGTCTTCCGAAGACCTTCTTCCGAGTCGGCCCAGATTTTGGCAAAAGTTCGTACGTTGAAAACCATGTCCTCGACTGATGAAAGCACTTGACCTATGACCTCTTGAAGCTTCTTGTGAGGGTCATGACCTCCACTAACAACCGCCTTGTTCAGGTGTAAACACAAACAGAGTTAAAGGTTAAAAAATAATCTAATGTTGAAGCTTTTTTTCTCTTTTGTGCTCATTTTCAAATCCATAAATATTTGGTTATAAATGTCATGTAAAAACATCTTAAACACGCCTTGTATTAATAGACAAACATCACTAAAATCAATAATGTTATATTGATTATAATCATGTCATATTTACACACAGGAAACAGTCAGAATGTTTGTCCCTCGTTACAAACAAATTAATAATTTCTCTGAAATGTAACATCATGAATAGTGTTGGGCGACTTACTTTAAAATAGTAACTTAGTTACAATTACTTGTTACTTCTTTCAAAAACAACCCAGTTTCTTTACTTTTTAATAGGGAAAGTTTTGTAAGAGGGAAACATTTGTACAAGTGTACGGGTCAGTGTAAGTTTGGATGCTGTGATTAAACAAATCACACAAAAAGGTAAGAACAATAAATTAATAAAACAAATAGAAATAAAAGATTAAATGCACTGATGGTCATTTTTGTGGCAGATGCAGATGTTCAACTCACGTATCCATTCTTCATTCACTTTTAAAGTAATAACATAGAGTTCGAACTTTCTATCATGTATGGATATAAAAAGGATCTCATAAAAAATTGAAGTAAAAAGACGCTTTTGTTACAACAAACCTTTACTCCCAACACTGATGATATATATATACTTAGTAACTATGGGCTTATTTTTGTCTCATAATTATGTGTACATGCACAGAGGGTGATCTGAAAATATTTAATGGTTGTACGAGCGATTTAATATTTCTAACTTGTATTTTGGCATTTACAAATACATTTTTACTTTTATATACTGTATATCATTTAAAAAAAATGTAAATGGTAAAACTTGAAATTCTGTGTGTGAAATTACATTCACATGTCAGATGCAATAACAAAGACTCATTTACAAGTCTTGCAAATGAAAATGATATATTTAGAAATAAAAATGTATTTGTAAATACCAAAAATACAAGTTAATAAGCCGATATCTACCAATGATCTCTTTAAATAATGTTTTAAGTCAATGTCTCCAGGTGTAGCAAAGATACCTTAACAAAGTAAAAGGGTTCGGCTCTGTTGTCCTTCAATGGCAGGAAGGAGGACAGAACTCGGTGAATGTCGCTCTTTCCCCAAACTGTGGAGCCGAGGAGAGACGGAGACTCTCGCACGAGGGCGAGCAAGACTGCATGTAAGTCGTGAAGACGCATCCTGTGAAACTGGACATGAAGGATGAGACCAACAATAAACATCACATCCATGTGTGCAAGTGAGGATCAACAAGAGGTGAAACACATTTGTACCTGTGTTTTGACCTTCACCCCCATGACCCCAGTGATCGCTCTCATTCCACCCGTCTCTGGAACGAAGCGAAGGCGGGAGACGACGCTTGTACTGGGGAGGGACGCGACCTCGTCTGCACTCAACTCTTCCAGCTGGCATTTAGAAACGTGATTTCTAAAAGTCGCACAAACACATGAGACTTAGAGTTGTTGAGTGGAGAACGTTATAAAAGACTTCAGGCTGAAGAAAAAGGAAGCAAAAGAAGAAGAGGAAAAATAACCCACAGACATGTTCAACATTTTAAGAAGCATCTGTCTCGCCTGCAGTTAAATCAAAACTCTGCAGCGAGAATTCTGAGCCGCTCTAGTAGAAGAACTCGCATTTCTCTGATTCTTAAAACTCTTCGTTGGCTGCCAGTTTCTTTCAGGATCATTTTAAAATGCTTCCTCCTCGAGGTATTTTTACGTTTCCATGAGCAGCAAGTGAACTTCACATAGTTCTCACACACAGTTTAAAACCTTTACACAGCAGACATGTTTGTTGTCGTTTGTTCCCGTGCACCTGTGCAGAGCCTGTGCAGGTGGGAAGAGGTAAAGTATGAGCCGCCAGTCATCATGTCTTTTGATCTGAAACAAACCCCAGTTCCCAGATATCTGCTGATTATGATCAGTGGTCGATTGATTGAACACAACGAGCACAGACTCAAGACTTCAAGCCTTTAAATCTTGAGATAATTGAATGACTTTCATGTCGGTCCTCGTGTACAGGACACTGTAGTTGTGACGTCATCAGCAATGTTCCTTCACTTGTGTTCACCTGAAAGCCAAGTTCTGTAATTCAGCCCAGACATCGTAGCGATAGAACTTGAGAGTTTTCTTCCGTCCGACTCTCTCAGTGGCGTAGAAGCAGGATCTGACCAAGCCAGTCACGTAACAGCCAAGAAGCCAGGCCAGGAAGTGACCCAGCAGGCGTGTGCGATATGCCAGCTCACTGGGGGGAATCCTTCCTGTCCAGGAAGAGTGAAGACAGCATGAGAGCTGGTAGGACGACCATCAGGGGCCTCATGTACTTACACTAAAAATGTACACACTGAGAAGTTCACATCAGAGACGCATCAACAATGTTTGTTGTTACATGTCTGGATATTAAAGTATTCACACACATGTTTCTCTTTCTACACACTGATGATTCTTGTTCATTTACGACAACATGATGAGTTTTATACACGAGTGTTCATCAGTTATTTTAGACAATTTAGAAAAATTGTCAGAAAATATAGGCTTGTTTTGATAACATATTAAAATGATCCACCAGAAGCTGAACAGGTTTGAATTGAAGCTCAGCAAGAGCAGGTTTTCCTCATGTGATCTGAGCATCTCCTTGAAAAACACACGTTCAGTATCACATGATGACTATATGTATGTAAACAGGAAACACTTTTATTCCATAAACGTAATATAAATACGCATGTTATCCAAACAATCGGGAGATTATTACTAACATCATTAAAAGTCACTGATTCTCTGCAAGAAACTATTCGTGTTAAAGAGCATATTTCTTCTGTAAATTAAATCTTGTTGACCATAACGACGTCCACTCTGCTGTGATTGGTCAAGCATGGAGGTTTGTCACCGCGCGCCATCAATCCCCAGAATACTCGCTCCAAGGGACTGGTTGTATAAACAAAGCGGGCGTGTCTACAGCTGGAGGAGTGGTGCCATTATTACATCATAATGGACTCTTGTAACCTCTCGTTCGCCCAGATCTCAGAGCAGCTTTATAAAGTAATGAGTTGAAAACATGGTCGTGATGCTATTAAAAGGTGAGAAATCTTTACTGCAGCTAATACGCCAAAAATCCATGACGACAAAAGGCTAGAGAAATCTAATACTTTAAGGAACATGCAAGATTGTATTCTCAGGTTGTTTTTATACGATGAGTTAAAGAAGTAGCGTCATGTTTTTCTTTTAACTTATACTATTCAATTGTTCTCATTACCTGTCTTGTTGAACTGCAACCAGTTGCAATCGTTGACTTTCATCTTCAACATCACTTCCTCGACTGATATCTTCTCAAACCTGCCACTGCGCAGGAAGCGTCCGACTCTGACGTAGACGTGTCGTCGGTTGTCCTCCGAGCCCCAGAGCTCCGAGGGTATGACGGCGTCGAGGCACTTCCTCGCCAACAGAGAGACGCGGTGAGCTGCACAGCACTGGCGAAGGAGGAGGTTCAAGTCCTCGCGCCCATCCCTCGCCCTCCTCACTCGTGGACACAGTCTGTGCAGGAATCTGGTGTAGGAACATCTCTGGTGCCGTCTCAGCAGCTGGCTGAACAACGGGACCATGTACAACCAGCGCCTGGGCAACTTCCTCTCGTCTTTCCCCAGTTCTTTGAGACACTTTGGACCACTGAGGAAAACCATCCTGACCAAATCTTCGCCAGTTAATCCTCTGGAAACATCCCCGGTCCTCCTCTTCCTGTTGAGGATGAACCCTTGGATTCCGGTGCCTCCGTATGCAAACTGCAGCGAGCGGATGAAAGTTTGTGCTGGAGGCACAGTTTTGTGAGGCGATTTTGAGGCGTTTTCTTGGTCCGGAACCAAACGTGTGGCGTCAAGAGATGTTGAATCAGTTACTACCTCTGGTTCTAAACTGGAGACTTCACACAATCGCCTCCTCTTTCCGGGACGTCTTGTAACTTCATCGTCATTCATTCGACACAATTTTCTCTTGACGGGAGCAGATCTGCCATCGTTTTTAGTTCTTGGACGATTTTTGGTGCATGGTTTCTTTCTTAGAGCTGAAGGTGTTTTTGAATCTTTCTTGTTCTTTGTCCTGGACCAGGACTGGGGAAAGAACCTGGAGCTGGTCTCTGGGGTGGGAACTAGTTCATCGATGGGTGCACCACAAACTTGAAAGAGACATGTTGGGGGGACGGCCATGAATAAGGAGCAGTTCTCCAGCAGATACCGCGACAGATCAGAACCCAGACGGTTAATGATCTTCATCCACAGGTCACTAGAACGGATATAGGCAGCATTTTGATACAAATGACTTTGGAAATGAAAGCGATCAATAGTGTGGTCTCCCTGAGTGGAGCCGTCAATACTATAGCCTGATGTCAAGACGTTTCTCTTTTGTTTCTTCTTCAAAGTGTTCAGGGTGAAAGCCAGGAGTTCAGATGGGGAACAGATCTATGAAATCAATAAGCAACATCGTTATAACATTTACATTTCAACGTTTATATACTTGCATGTCATTTTTATTAAAAAATAAATAATAATAAACGTTTTTTTGCCTTGAAAATTAAATTCACTCACTTTCTACTCGACCTCATGTCGACTAATGTTGGGATAATTTTCAGAGTCATCTGTTCTTTTTAGAGTTACAGACAAAAATGTTTGTTCATTTTAATGTAGCGGCTGGAGCTCAGTTGTCTTCGCCTTCATCGTGCATTGAAGCCTCGACCTTAGAAAGTGTTTTGAAATGCGCTTATGAGGATTAACCTATAGCTGGCGCTGAGAGACTAGAAGCTTCTACAACAAATTAAAATATAGATATATCCATTTATTTTTTTCGGTTGAGAAGTTAAAGTAAAATGAGTGAAATTTAAATTTTGGCTGAACTAACACTTCACATAAACGACTATCTGGTAAAACATGGAGACGTTGTAATACTTGTCATATAACTACATTTGATATTTGGAGGAGGACATGTTTTTATGCGAGTGAAGACAGTTCTTTATTCATGGAGGTTGTTTTGTTGTATCTGTTTGGTGTGTGTTATGAATACAGTTGATATGGCCGAGTTGTGTTCTTCTACATGTTGACATCTTCCTTTTAGTTTGTCAATTTGTTGGTTCTATCCTTCCTTACGTTTATGGCAGGAGGCCGTCAACATATGCTGTGTCTCAAATCGCATACTACTCTTAGTATACTAGAAGTTAGTGTGCATCAGTTTAGTGTACGTACTAACTAGTAACTAATTCTCCACAGATAGTATGTCTCAAATCAAACTCTGCTGCTACACACCAACAGGAAATGACGCGACAGCTTCTTCTTCTACTTCTATTTAACGATGATTTCAACCAGCTGTAGGAACACTAGCGACACCTGCTGGCAGCACGTTTTGCAACAACTTTTGGAAAAAGAAATAAAGAAAAAATATGAGAAAATAAATATTTGCGAGATATTTAAGCTGGTATCAGCAGCGAAGACGTGTTTATCCTTCTACTGCTGCTGAAAATGCACCTGTAAGTATATGAATATATATGAATATATATGAATATATATGAATATATATGATGTTAATTACGTTTAAAACGTCATTAAGATGGCGGCTGTTTAGTGTGGTTAGTGTCCATCAATCCATACTCAGTTTTGTGGGCGTGTTAGTACGCCAATTTAGTGTGCATGGCGCACTAAATATCGCATAATAAGAATTGAGACGCACTAACGCACTAAAAATACTAACTTTGAGTACGCTAGTATGCGATTTGAGACACAGCACTACTATCTGTGGAGGATTAGTTACTAGTTAGTACGTACACTATCCTGATGCATACTAACTTCTAGTATACTAAGAGAAGTATGCGATTTGAGACACAGAACGAGTCTGGTTCTGCTTGAGGTTTCTGCCTTCTAAAAGGAAGTTTTCTTTTCTCCACTATAGTCTGACTTAAACGACAACATGTGTCGAGTTAACTTTGTCATAAGAAACTTTATATCAAATTGAATTAGTTTTGCTGAAAGGTTGTACTCGAACCATCCGAACACTGTTCGTGACGATAGGTGTCGCTCTTCAAACGAGTCCTGGACTGAACAGGTACATCACCTGCTCACAGCTCGGTGTCTCGACTGGAATCTCGTCGAAACAAACGAAAATGTTTTCAACGAAGGTTCTGAAGCTGCGCGAGTCCAAGTCCTGGACGAGCGACGGTTCGTGTCCCTCCGAGAACCAGATCCTCTTCGAGAACTCCTCGAGAGTCTCCACGTGAGGATACAAGGCGCGGAGAACGTCGAGGGCTGGAGACAGATCTGGAGAAGACATGTTTACCGCAGAGAATGCTCTGCAGACGCTGGTGACGTCTAAATCACCCGCCGTATCAATAACCAATGAGCGTGTCGCTTACTGAAAAGCGTCCAATCAGGAGTCTTAATACTAACAGGCGAAGTCAGTCGGTTTTTATTATTTTATTATCGTTTGTTGATTGTGTTTGTTATTAATACTTTAAACTAATATGAGTCAATATGACGCATTTCTTATATGTCGCGTTTAATCAAAAAGTCGAGGAAAGTAAAGATTTCGAAATAGATATAAATTTACTGAAATCATTGTTTTATTGGATAACAAACATAATTTGTAATACAAATTTAAAAAGTAGATAATTTTTACATGTTCTTGAATTAATGTTTAAAAATGCAACAAAAAAAAGCTTAATCTTGCTGACGTCATAGAAAAAAATATGAAAAATTAATTACATGAATTTAATAATGTATCTTTTGAAAAAAACGTGTGTATTTGTGTTAAAATGACTCCAAACTTATTGTATTGTTGTCTAAGATTCATTCACACAGTAGCTCAACAAGTTTAGAGAAAGTGGGTGAAAAAAAAAGACTTTTTCAACCATGCAAGTAAGTAAGTCATTTTTATTTGTATAGTGCTTTTCCAGACCAGGGTCACAAAGCGCTTAAACTATCAAAACAATATGTGTGGGTTTAGACAACATGTTTCCATTAAAACCAAGCAGTCGCTTCTTAACTTCACTATTTTATTTCTTAAAAAAAAATAGAACAAAGTATCTTCCAAGTCGTGAAAACATCTCAACCATGGCAGATGTGTGACCACCTGACACTCTCGGTGCTGGGCAGCTGCAGGATTCACTTTGGTAAAAAAAAATAGAGCTGTTACCATGACAACAAGAAGTAACGTTATACTGATTATATTATTTTCCTCTTGAACAAAAAGGTCTTGACTTAGTGTGGATCGGTTGTCGACAGACCAAAAACTTTCCATCCATCCAGAGAATCAGCGTAAGAATAAAATCAGGACAGAATGAATTTTCTTTAATCAGTCGACTCTGGAACATCGAGAAGAAAATTAATATTATTTTTTAATTTAGAGCCATTTATATTATTTCAGGTTAATTCAACCCATGATATTGATTTGAGTCTTTTTACATGAACACAGGTTAAGGTGACAGTCAGTGATGCTTTGAGTTAAGTTATGTACCACTCAGCATGAAGTCTCAAGTTCTAGT
>NC_141819.1:4963017-4973017 GCF_982586985.1 Callionymus lyra
CATTATTACTCGTACTTACAGAGAACGTTTCTAGAACTCTGTGTTTCATGGTCGTTTTTGTCGACATAAACCTTTTTTGGGTTGAACCACCATGTTTACTTTCTCCTCATTTAAACAATAATAGCAGTTTGAGGTTTTTTTTCAATTCAGACAAGACAAGTAGAAACTTTAAATTGTTGTATGTTAGTTTTTAAAACATGTTTTAATGGTGACCAACAATATTGTAACAACATTAAAAAAAATTCAACTTTCTTGTTCTCACAAACAGACGAACCTGAAATAAATAATCGGTACATAAACAAATAGAATCTTTTTTATATTTACAACTTTCACTGCATCATCGTTCCATCTTAACAATAATAATAATAATAGTACGCAGGTAAAGGATATTTGTAAAGCGCCTTTCTAGACCAGGGTCACAAAGCACTTGAACAATCAAAAGCAGTGCACAGTTAAAAATACACACACATTTAAAAACTCTTAATGCCCAAGACAACATAGACACAAACACAAGAGTTCCAGAAAAAATAGGAAAAAGCACAAATTAAAGGTCTTCAGATGTTTCTTGAAGGAGTCAGTAGATCATCAAACACAGATGTTTCTTGAAGGAGTCAGTAGATCATCAAACACAGATGTTTCTTGAAGGAGTCAGTAGATCATCAAACACAGATGTTTCTTGAAGGAGTCAGTAGATCATCAAACACAGATGTTTCTTGAAGGAGTCAGTAGATCATCAAACACAGATGTTTCTTGAAGGAGTCAGTAGATCATCAAACACAGATGTTTCTTGAAGGAGTCAGTAGATCATCAAACACAGATGTTTCTTGAAGGAGTCAGTAGATCATCAAACACAGATGTTTCTTGAAGGAGTCAGTAGATCATCAAACACAGATGTTTCTTGAAGGAGTCAGTAGATCATCAAACACAGGTGTTTCTTGAAGGAGTCAGTAGATCATCAAACACAGATGTTTCTTGAAGGAGTCAGTAGATCATCAAACATAGATGTTTCTTGAAGGAGTCAGTAGATCATCAAACATAGATGTTTCTTGAAGGAGTCAGTAGATCATCAAACACAGATGTTTCTTAAAGGAGTCAGTAGATCATCAAACACAGATGTTTCTTGAAGGAGTCAGTAGATCATCAAACACAGATGTTTCTTGAAGGAGTCAGTAGATCATCAAACACAGAGATCGTTCAAAAGCTTAGGAGCAACAGTTTGGAAGGATTTCTCTCCTCTGGTCCTGAAGTTCAGGAACCATCAGTAGATTCTGATCCACAGACCTCAGAGCCAGATCTGTTTAGTCACTGGTGGGAACATGGCAACGTACAGAATATGCTTTAATGCCAATTCTAAATGTCGAACAACACATGACCCACATGGCTGATCCATCAGAAATATTTCTCAATTTGTGGAGTTCGAAGGTTTACCTCAGTCTACAGGAAATCAAGGGTACATTGAACCCCTTAAAGTTAAAGGCTGGATCTAGCCCACCTACTGGACACTGAGATCCAGGGTGCCATGGTCCACTCCAACATCAAGAATATCAACGAGATAGACGACTGACTTTTGAGTCTTCCTGGAGAAGAAAAGAGGAGAAAACATATCCACTCGCTGTTGTCGGACAATAACAAAGAATTGAACCAGTCCAGATCCAAGGACTTTTCTAAAGGACTTTATAAAAGTGAGTACCTGGAGTAAATCAAAGTTTTCAAGGACTTTCACTCACCAGGAGCTTTATCCTTTGCAGGCTCTATAAAACCACAGCTGCTATCATCCAAGTCTTGCTGGAACTCTTTGACATTGTAAGAGAACAACAGGAATATCCAGTCTCATGCTTCACAGTGGAGATTAATGGCAACAAAGGTCTTTTCAAACATTTACAAAACCTTCATATTTAAAGTATTAAACTTAACTTATATAATTAAATTATTATTTCAAAATAATTCAGAATCTGACACTTGAGGTCACCAAGCTTTGCTTTTAAAACCTTTAGATGCTCAAGGATCGATTTGCCTTCGAACGAACAGCGGAGACTCAATAATAGCATCTTCAACGCTAAGGTTAAGGAAAAAAAGACCTCATTGAGGCAACCTGCTCCCTTGCTAAACAGGAGTTAGCACATGTGGCAAAGACCAGAGGGCAAGAGGTTAGCCAGAGATTTGGACACAACCACTGTGTTTTCTGGCTTGTCAAATAGAATACAGAAGGATCTAATTGAAGCAGTCAATGATGTGATAAGAAATGAAATTAAACGAGATTAATGCTGTAGAGGTCGACGAGACAACGGATGTCATAAAGAAAGAACAGATGTCTGTTATTTTGCGCTTTGTAGTGAAAACTGAGTGGGCTGTGATGTGAGGTCGGTGTTTTTAGGATCTGATGACATCAGAGATGACGGACGAGCCACTGCTGTAGCTTGCTTTGTCTTGGGAGTCTTGGAGAAATACAGCTGCGTTGAAAAGAACATATGATGGAGCTGCTGTGATGGCATCTGACCTTAAAGGGGTACAGGCCAAAATTAAAGAAAAGGCAATGTTTACACACTAATATGCACAGACAACAAGCATGTACCAACCTGTTGAACTCTTTTTTTTTTGATTAAAGTGAAAAAAGTTTTGAAGTGTTTTATTTTTTGATTGAACTCTTTATTTCTTTGATTGAACTCTTTATTTTTTGATTGAACTGAAAACAGTTTTGAAGTATTTTATTTTTTTGATTGAACTCTATTTTTTGATTGAACTCTTTAGTTTTGGATTGAAGTGAAAAAAGTTTTGAAGTATTATATTTTTTGATTGAAGTCTTAATTTTTTTGATTGAACTCTTTATTTTTTTGATTGAACTCTTTATTTTTTGATTGAAGTTTTTATTATTTTATTGAACTCTTTGTTTTTTAATTGAATTCTATTTTTTGATTGAACTCTTTATTCTTTTGATTGAAGTGAAAAAAGTTTTGAAGTATTTTATTTTTTTGATTGAAGTAAAAAAAAGTTTTGAAGTATTTTATTTTTTTGATTGAACTGTATTTTTTGATTGAACTCTTTATTTTTTGATTGAACTCTTTATTTTTAGATTGAAGTCTTTATTTTTTTGATTGAACTCTTTTTTTTTATTGAACTCTTTATTTTTTGATTGAAATGAAATAAGTTTTGAAGTATTTTTTTTTTGATTGAAGTCTTCATATTTTTGATTGAACTCTATTTTTTGGTTGAACTCTTTATTTTTTTTATTTAACTCTTTATTTTTGATTTAAGTGAAAAAAGTTTTGAAGTATTTTATTTTTTGAATTAACTCTTTATTTTTTGATTAAACTCTTAATTTTTTGATTGAAATGAAAAAAGTTTTGAAGTATTTTATTGCTTTGATTGACAGCTGGATGATGGTCACTCTACTCTGGGATGGATACATCATGGCTGCCACTCGTGCAGAATGCTGCGTCACGCCTCCTGACTGGAAAGCACAAGCGTGATCACATCAATATTAGCCACACTCCACTGGCTACCAGTCAGTTTTAGGATAGATGTTCAAGTTATTTCAATTGTTTTTAAAGCATTAAATGGAGGCACCGAGTATCTCGCTGAACTGCTACACATTCATACTCCAGCTAGATCTCTTAGATCAGCCAACCAGCTATTGCTGGATGTTCCTGTGACAAAATGCAAGACCAGAGGAGCCTTTGCAGTGGCAGCTCCTCGGCTCTGTTGTGTGTGTGTGTGTCTTGATGTGTCCTGCATTGTGTGTCTTTTATGTCGTTTGAACTTGTGTTTTTTAGGAACCTGTACAGCACTTTGGTCGACCTCGGTGGTTTTTAAACATGCTTTATGAATAAAATTTGACTTGACTTGACATTGAGAGAACAAGTGGTGATTTTTGAAGTTTTCTCACTCACAAAGCGTCTGTGCATTGAAGTGCACGTCTGGGAGGAACACGTCTGTCCTCCATGTTCAACACCTTCTGTGTGTGACCTCTTTTCTTTGCTTCTGACCTTGTGAGGATCAACTGGATGGAGGCCAAACGCCAAGAGTAGTCTCGAAGAGGACGGTTAGAATTAAACACCGGGTCTTCTGGAGCAGAACCTCAATATCTTCTCAACACCGGAACATGGAAGTCTGTGATCGTCAGATGGAGTGACAAAATCCAGTCTTCTGGAATCTTGCCATTTAGCAGACCTTTGACCAGGTGATCGTCTGTAGACAAGCCACCCCCCAAAATATGGATTTAGTGATGAACACAGACTATCATTTCTCTACCAGAAAAGCGTGATGATCTTTCTTGCTTTTCTTGAACTGCACCAGACCAATGTCCTTATGTCTGAACTGACTTTAGGTCCAATTACATTCATCTCCTCAGCAGTCTTCCTCAGTCCTCAAGATCAATCCTCAAAACTAAGGAATGAGGTTCATCTGAGGACTTAGAAATGGGACTCCCCTTAAAAGCAGATTCGTCATCATAGGTCGTCCATTACCGTCGACAGAATATGTTTTACAACAACAGAACCTGCAAGAATGGCTCCAGCAACAGTGTTGATGGTGGACTTTAGACATGTTTTTATCAGCTGCCAGACGCAGAGATGTTCCTCAGAGAAGAGTTTAGAAGTTGGTCAGTTCATCTGAGGAGTTCATGTTCATACTGTACAGAAATGAGAATCATTTGCTTTGACTCAGAAGAAAGAAGCTTTAATAATCCACTGAGCTGCTGCCACCATCTTGAGGAAAAATGCATGTTAGATGTTCATCTTTTTTTCAAGCTGTTTTGGAGGTTGTAAGACATTAATATGACAATGACTATCAGAAGTTCAATCTTTCAGGTACTTCCTCGTATAACTCTGTCAATCTACCATAAATGTAGAAATAAAGGTGCAGCAGTTTTTACATGTGAGCTGCTGTGATGAGTGTTTGTTGATGCAGTGATTTTGTGTGTAAGTCAGAGTCAGAGATGCTGCAGAGGTTTATTCTCCTGTCAAGATTGTTTTGTATGAATCCAAACATTGCTGCAAATGTGTCTTATTTTAATGTATTCTTTTATTGTGTACTGACAACACAAACAGTTCCTATGTTGTGTTTACAACACTGGCAACAAATGTTACTGATTCAGATTCTGAGAGTAAAGGTCGAGTCACAGCCAGTTGTTAAGGTCCAGAGGAACCAGAACTTTGGACCGGTGCAGGCTCAGAGTCATAGATAAGTATTTTATGAAGTATATATAAATGAATAATCTACAGTAATCCAAGACAAGGACAAACCAGGACAGTACAGAACAAACATCAGTCACAGCAATAACATCAACACCTGTCAGTTACCATGATTGTAAGAAAGTATTTTTGATTTACTTGAAATAAGAGTCACTCGGGGTCAGAGGTGACAAAGTTAACCTGTGATGTCATCACTCTTCCTTCTCTCACGTCTGTTCCACAGTTTATTTGACTTTTGTCTTTCCTTGAACGATCAAAGATGCTTCAGAGCTTTTTTCACAGATCAACGATGAGCGAGTCTGGTTCTGACCGGTCAAGTTCTTATGGTTACAATCTGCTGACTCTGAAGGTTCATCAATGATGACAAACCTTCTAGAATAAAAAAGGAAACGAAGAAAGAAAAGGTTAACACATGAAGCTGAAGTTGAATAAAATACTTGTTCTCCGTTCATTCTCTTCATCCCTCTAACTGACAATAGGTTCTACACCCTGTCAGTAGTTCTTCACACGAGCACTGGCCTCTTTTACTGCGTCAGCAACGACACAATCCATCACTCTTCACTTTTTATTACAGTATTTACAACCTGACCATGTTTTAAATGAAAGTAAAACCTTGTTTGACAGAGTTGGGCGACAGTTTTGCACAAGTGCACTCATTACAAAACACAACTTAATAATGGATTTGAAGAAGAAACAATTTATTTAGACATTATTGTGACAATGAGTGATGTTTTGTTTCCAGTGTGTGTCAGTGTCGTTGTGTGTGTGTGTCGTTAGATCAACAATAATGTGTTTGTTTATAAAAGACGTGATACTAACTAAACCAACCTTTGAATCATTGCAAACAAAACAAAGACCTTCATATAAATGTGTTTTGACGTGACGAGGTTTCTGATGGTTTTGATCGCTGACACTACAGCTTCTTCTACCATCTAGAAGGATCTCATTTCCCCCAAAATATTTTTGACAGAAAACCTCGACGAAAGTTAATGATGATTTTTTCTTTTTACTTGAATAAATATGTGCTGAACACAGCTTTACACTTGAATTAAAGTAAATATGAATCAGACACAAGAAGGTGATCTATTCATTTATATGTAATACATGTTGAAGAACAAATGTGTCCCTATGTCTTTGTAAATGTGTCATTATAAGAGAAATGATGATGGTTTGATATTAAACATTATGAGTTGCATGTTGTTGAATGAATCATTGAATAATATGTTCTTTCCACTTATAATCAAATGAAATATATACATAAACTCACCAGTCATGAACATCACTGCACGTCATTAACTACTTAAATGTTATTATAAAGATACTGGTTCAGTAAATAGTTTGTCGTCTTCCAGTCGCTTTTAAAATGTGTGTTTTGTAAATGAATAAACTTGCACAAAATGGTCGTTGATCTCGATAAAACAACGATTACTTTAATTTAGTGTTTTTTGACTTAAGTTGTGTTTTTGAACGTGATGCGTCACATCCGTCAAAACATCGTCACTTCATGTTTGTGAATACTGTAATGAGTTACGGCCTTGTGAAGGTCGTTCACAAGGAGTCTGGTTCTGGTTGAGGTTTCTGCCTCAGATGATGTTTTCCTGGTCACTGTTGCTCTTGAGATTTGCTACTTCACAACATTAAGACTTAAAAAAAAAAACTTGTGTCCAAGTTCCTCCTGGTTGAAAATATATAGTGAACTCAAGTTTGTTTATTCCAGGATGAGATTCTCATCTTCTCCGGACGGGACTTTCAAAGTGGCTCCAGATCAGACTGTAATTTTAGTATAAAAGGTTCAAACTTCTATATAAACTATATAACAAAAGTCAAGTTTAAATGACTAAACCTGCAAAACACAACAATTATGAACAGGAGATAGAATAAGAGCTCATAGCAGATCAGTGTCATATATACCTGTGGTCCAAATGTCAAAGGTCAGATGTACTTATTACTTTATGATCCTGGAGGTGAAAGATAATCATCTAATGTTAATCATTAAAGACTTCTGAGTCACATGATCTCCACATACTTTTATTTCAGTCCTGATCTTTGATACCAGCGTCAGAAGGAGTTGATCAGTGTCTTGTTCCATCAGTTCTGGTCAGAAGAAGCTGAATTCTGCTCCAACATGGACCTGAGACCACAGAGAAGAAAGCTGCAGACAGGTCAGTGACTCTCTGACTCTCACACAAGTCAGCAGTTGATGAAATGAAATGAATCACAACGAGACGATCCATGTTGATGTTTTTAAACAACTGCAGCTCAATCTACAAATGATGACGCAGAAAATCTGTGTGTGAGTGTGTGTGTTTTTTTTATGTGTGTGCCTTTTTTCACGCATGTGTTATTTTTTGCGTCTGCTTTTTTTCCATGTGTGTGTTGGTGTGCGTGTTATTTCTTTGTGTCTGTGCGTTTCTGCTTGTTTTCCATGTGCGAGTCTGTATGTGTGTGTGCGTGTGTGTGCATGTAGGAGCGTGTGTGTGTGTGTGTATTATGAAGACCTTTGAACTGGTGCAGACAGAGATCGACAGATAAGATTCTTTTATGACAACTTAACAGTTTGACTTCCTGCTGAGGAAGAAAATAGTTCTTCACACTTGTTAGTTCTACTGTTTCTGATGATAATATATATAATTATATATTATATATAATTATTATATTATTAATATATTATTATATATAATATATAATAGAAATAGGCTGAAATAACTGAGGCCAGTGCTACAACAGTACTGTTCAAAATACAAAAAAAACACAATCAAGAGAAAAGATACTATAAAAAATATAGGGGGGAACTAACAATAAAGAAAAGAAAATCCAGCAGTGAAATTATGAGGGATTATCTGGATCAGTCCAGAACATTTCATCAACATCACAGGCGATATCTTCATTAACAAGACAATGAGGGAAGAAGCCGTCCATGTCGAATCCATCCTTGAATATGGCGTTGATTTGGTTACAGACCTCCTCTGTAGAAATCCTCAGAAAATATCTATATTTTTTCTTTTAATTCCCTGCAGGAGAGAAATGAAAGCACGTACAGTAAATAAAATCTTGACAATGAACCAGAACACAAGGCTTGGTAACAGTCTAACAAGAAAGACCAGTTTCATGAGTCACATACTTTTATTTCAGTCCAACGCTTTATACCAGCGTCAGAAGGAGTTGATCAGTGTCTTGTTTGGTTAGTTCTGGTCAGAAGACCAGTGACTAATTTGTCTTTAAATATTCTTTATCAGCAAATAATATACCATTATCTCGTGTCTGTGCTGTTGTAGTGACTGGGAGTGTAATCATGTGAGTGTGTATTGTTAATATAGACCAGAGCTGCCTTACAGTCGGTCGCGATCTACGAGAAGATAAGCAATCGGTGCAATAACCATGTGACATACACATCAGCCAATCAGAGCTCTCTTCTCTTTCAGTGTGAGTGCAGCAAATTTCATATTTATCAAGAATAATAATGGCATGAAACTTCCTGACAGGTTTGAAGGTGTTCTATGTACATATTTACTGCTCAGATCCATGTTTATCAGAGACACATTAATATCAATATTGATTGAAAATAAACATGTTTGTAGATACATGAGTGGATAATAAATTATTTGCAAACTTCAAAATATGTTGTTCATTCACTAAAATAATTATCTTTATTTATTAAGACAACATGATCCATTTATATTGAGTTGTTTTCCAGGCATTTCACGCAATTAGGAAAAAACGATTAGGAATTATAAGATTGTTTTTATAATGTAACAAACACAGTGGGATCCTTCAAGTCTTCTCTACGAGAGTCACAGACGTTCTTGTGAAACAACATCACTTCAGTCAGTTATATCAAAGTGAAGCTGCAGAATGAAAGCAGCTAAAGCCGGTTTCCTTCATGTGATCACGTGATCGGAGCTATATCCTTAAAAACACACTTGTATAAATACACCATCACATAATAACTACATGTAAAGAAAACACTTTCATTTTAAAAACATAGTAAGAATAAGTGCATGTGTTGAGCAGGTGAGCCACAAATTCTAATGAAGCTCAGAGACGATCAGACCATCATCATCATCATCATCATCATCATCATCATCATCATCATCATCATCATCATCATCATCTTCATTATCATCATCATCATCTTCATTATCTGGATCATCATCATCATCATCATCATCATCTTCATTATCTGGATCATCATCATCATCATCATCATTATCTGGATCATCATCATCATCATCATCATCTTCATCATCATCATCATCATCTTCATCATCATCATCTTCATTATCATCATCATCATCTTCAATATCTGGATCATCATCTTCATCATCATCATCATCATCATCATCATCATCTTCATCATCATCATCATCATCTTCATCATCATCATCATCATCTTCATTATCATCATCATCATCTTCATCATCATCATCTTCATTATCATCATCATCATCTTCATCATCATCATCATCATCTTCATTATCATCATCATCATCATCATCATCATCATCATCATCATCTTCATTATCATCATCTTCATTATCATCATCATCATCTTCATCATCATCATCATCATCATCATCATCATCATCATCATCATCTTCATTATCATCATCATCATCTTCATTATCTGGATCATCATCATCATCATCATCATCATCATCATCATCTTCATGATCATCATCATCATCTTCATCATCATCATCATCTTCACCATCATCATCATCATCTTAATTATCTGGATCATCATCATCATCATCATCATCATCATCATCATCATCATCTTCATCATCATCATCATCATCATCATCATCTTC